>NC_136498.1:85280790-85318290 GCF_053919585.1 Euprymna scolopes | reverse complement strand
ATTTTATTATTAGAGTTACTATATTATACTTTTTGTTCATTTTCTCATTGAATTGTTTCTTTCTTTTTCATTTTATTTATTTTTAATAATATTTATGCAGTTTTTTAATTATATTCTTACGTTCCATTATGTTGTTCTATTTATGTTAACATTATTCTTACATGGTCGATTGATCTATGTTTTTCATTTTTTTTATATTACTCGCTCAACATTTCCGTTTATGTTGTTGTTTTAGTCTGGTCTAATGCGTGAAATTAAATATCGATTTCTGGGAAGGCATCCGTGAATTACATCTTGTCGTTTGTTTAATATTTTTCTTCTGATATTAGTATATGGTATGCTTCTAGTAGACAAAGCTTGCATCTTTTTGATTTGCTTGGTTTATATTTTTTTCGCTCTACCTACTATGGACCATCTTAATTTATATTAAATTTTATTTTTCTTTAATTCCTTAACCCATACTGCTAGTGTGGTTGAATTTTTCTTAGTCTTTTTTCTTGGTAGTTTTGTTATTGCTATTGGTTTTGTTGCTATCTTCATTATTGTAATTGTCTCTGTTATTGTTATCCTCTCTTCTATTTTTTTATCTACATTGTTGTTGTTTTCGTTACTTGTAGTGTTATTTTCTTTCTCTGTGTCTTGTTTAAACGATGTTAGGTGATTACGATATCTGTCCTTAAAGAAAGTTCCAGTGCTCCCGACATATACTCTAGTTTCATTACTTGTTGTAATTTCACATTTGTATATTATGCTTGAGGTTTTAACGAAAACAACAATCTTTATATATTAGTGTTGGGTCGATTAATCGGAATCGGAATCGGAAAAATCGGAACTTTGGGGGTTTCGGAAAAATTTGTGACTATTTTCCGATGCCAAAATCGATTCTTTTAATATTTTCATACTTAATATTCCATTGCTTGTACTGATGATAAATCTTTATTGTTTTTAAACTTTAAGTAAAACTAAGCTCTATAGATCATAATAACATCCAAATAAGATGTAATTTTTTTTGCATAAAATAAACAAAAAAAACTTGAAACTTCGTTACAAATCACAAGGTAACCCCAAGAAGAATGCAGTTTATTTACAAGATATCGAAAAAATTGTTTAAAATTAAAGAAATATTTTGTCAAGAAAAATAAAATCAAACGTTATTGCTAATTAAATAAAAAGTGTTGCTTTTTAATCTTTAATTTATCTATTTTATGGGTTTATGCTTTTGTCCAGTTTGTTCCCCCCCCTGGTAGGTTTTTGTCAGGGCCCCTCACTCGCGTTGACAAATATGACAAGGAATGGACCAGATGTGTGAAAGCTTTGAACTGAATTTGTAAATTTTCATACTACCGTGTGAAAAATTTTTAGCATAAAATTTTCTTTGATTTTGCTTGTATCTTTTACTTATGCTTAACGATTTCTAGGCGCCGAGACCGTCTGAAGCCAGGTCACTTTCTCTTCCCAAGTATCAAAAGTTGAGTTTGAAGGAAATATAATGCAATAAAACCCACACTACTAAAAGTAATTAACGTCTTCCATACAGTTTGGCTTTGACAATTTAGTTTTCACATTTCCCAGTAAATGACAGTACCAAAGACTAAGAAAATTTGCCAACAAACAAATTATTTTAAAGATATTCAAAATGCGTTTCATGATTTGAAAATTAATTACTAACATATTTTGGGTTGTGTATTACTATACACATAGCTTCGAAAAAGTTGTCAAATAAATATATAACAAATAAATGTTATCAAAGGCAAGATAAGTTACTTTTCTACCTATCTGGGTAATTTTTTAGTGCTTTTAATTAATGTAATATGTTTATTCAGCTCGAAAAACAGTGTTTACCGATGTATTTGAAAATTACAAATGTCGCCAGACTCTCTGTTTAATACGATAAGTTTGGGAAAAGGAGTTTTAAAAAAACTATACAAAATACTGTTAAAACCCACCGAATATATATTAGTTTATGTCACAGTAACATACTGAGCGAGTTTCTAGCAGTATTTTGTATCGTTTTTTATCCAAATTTATCCAGTTAGGTAGAAAAGTAACTTATCTTGCCTTTGATAACATTTATTATATATTTGTTATCTGACAACTTTTTCGAATCTATGTGTATACAAACCCCATATTTTTTGTATTTATTTGTTTAATATTTATTCTAATATAATAAAAATAGAAGTTTTCAAATAAGCAATTTTATCATAAATTTTTAACGTTTTGCAGTTGAAGAGCTGGCAGTAATTAATTAAAAGTTAAATTACATTAGATTTATTTTCTTTGATGTTTACCATATAAACTGATTATTTAATTCGTATTCGGAATGTTTTCGGTTGAAAATCTTGTACAAAACCTGAGTACGAGTCGTTTCTGAGGATGAAATTAAGGTCAAAATATGTGACAATATTTTATTCACAAATGTTAAACACATTGTTTTCAACATTTTATGTTATCCTCACTCCGGGCAACACAGTACATTTTTGTACAACGAAGCAAAAGTTTATAGAATCAAGCAAGTAATTTTAATGAGTGGTGGCGTTTAGTTCACTATTCTGGGAAAATAGTTTTACAGACAAATACATATCTTAATAATAAATAAATAAATAAGTCATGTACCTTTTTTTTTATTCCATTTTCACACCAAACAAGGCACAGTGCCACTTGGATGTAGAGGCAACTATTGGGAACACAAGTTGCAAGGATACTATGTAGGGAGTTGAGTAGCGAGATGTCTGTTCACATTACACTTGAACTTCTGCATGTCAGTACAGTTGGGAAAGCAAGAACCCGGAAGAGAGTTCCAAAGTCTAGCAGTTCTTGTGAAGAAACTATTAGAGTAGAAGGTCTTCTTATATCTAGGGATCGCTACTGTGTAGAGGTGGGATTTTGCTGCTTGTTAGGTTTGTTGGGGATATTTATGTCTAAAGGGTACAAGGGCTTGTAGTTCGGCAGAGCATTCATCATTAGAATACTTGTAGAACAGGCAGAGGGATGCAACATTTCGTCGATAGGACAGAGGTTGAAGTATTCATGACAGTTTAGAACCTATCAGGTTGGCGACTCTCTTTTGAGCCCTGCCCAGGAGTGAGAGACTAGTAGTAGATGCACCAGCCCAGATGTGACAACAATACTCCATGCGTGGACGAATGGTGGCCTTGCAGAGAAACAGGATACTTTCAGGTGTAAGTAGCTTTCTTGCAAGGTAGAGAGAGCCCACTTTCTTCACAGCAGCATTGGCAATGCTCTCAATGTACCTGTTCCAATTCATGTTCCCTGTGAACGTTAGGCCGAAAAGTTTAAAAGAAGTACTCAGGTAATGTATCTTTAGTCATAGCTATTCGTGGTTGAGAAGGTTTCTTGTAATTATTGAAGGAAATAAACGTAGTCTTAGCAGCATTTGAATGTGACCATCCGTGTTTGTCACCATTCCACTACAGATTGGAAGTCTTCCTCGAGTGTTTTTGTCATTTCCTTATTTTTTCCCTCTCATGCCTGTTATAGAGAGTGGTGTCATCCACAAATATACCCATCTCAGAAACAATATTATCACGAGGTCATTTATGAATATTAGGAATAATAAAGGTCCAAGGATAGATCCCTGAGGTACACCTGCATTTATAGGATTTAAGGAAACAATTAAAATCTCCAGACAATTTAGTTAATGAGATACATTTATTAACCTGTTACATGGCAACGTTCCTCTTGTAAAACCGATTATAAATAAGAAACTTTTAAATTCATACAAATTAATGACATTTTTTTTTTTTAATTTTCACAAATTGTTATTTACAAGGTTAACCTGAAGAGTTTAAATGCTCAACTACAATCGTATTTCTTGCATTATCACACTTGTTATGCTCAGTTGAATTTACTTATTTACTAAAACATTTCTCCAAGTAATCACTTCATTTCTATTTGAAATCCGTCTGTTTGTTCATTGAAATGTACGAAATTATATAAAAGAAATGTATGAAATTTTCAGGGTTCAGAACAAAAAACATTAAAATATAAAAATATCAATTTATAATTCAAATAGGATTTAAAGGTAAATAACTTCATACCATTAGTTTATTTTATTCAATGAAACTTTTTATGCTGAATTTTGCTAAAGTGGGCGTGATGCTTCTAGTCGAATTCGATGCTTTGTTTGTTTGTTTGTGTGCAGCCTAGCGTCCATGTAGTTTAACCAATCGTCACCAAACTTGGCCAAACTTAGTCTAACTTGGAACTGATTTAATTTTGGAATGACTATGTCAAATATAAACGTCATAAAAAAGGCTACACTTTAGGCAATAACTTTGGTTTTGTTTATAGAAACCCACTACTTGGCCTATATATTATCCTCACTCCGGGCAATACCGTACATAATGACATCCCACATCTTTTATGACCTTACCATTGAACATTTCGATCAAGGTCGAAATTTTTACAGAATTCTAATTTTCGATTTTTTTAATGTGATGTATGGATGTGATATTCTTTAATACCGCCATACAAAATTTCAAATAAATAGTTTTGAGGTTTCTGCATTTGCATGGCATAACTTCAGGAACGCTTCATACAATATGAAGAAGTAAGACCCAGATAAGACTTTGGCTCATCCTTACATTGGCAGGCGATATACAGTCTAACGACTGACTTATGTCCTTGTTTAATAATACTTTCTAAAATATATATAAGACTTTTATAACTGATTCATTGTAGACATAACTATCGGTATGGTTTATTATGCAATCTTATCTTGAAACTGATCAAATTTTGATTCACATCCTGCAGGCGATGCACTCAGCATTTTCTGTATTACAGCTGATATGAGGTGCATTAATGATGAATGAAGTTATTCTCAAGTAATGTTACAAAGGTTACATATATAACCAGTGCACTTAGTCTTATTAGGTGTGAGACCTAATAAAATAAGGCAAGAAATCTTTTACTCAGCAGCTTCAAACTTTACTTACAAAAATTCCATTATAGTATGATACTTGTTTCATTACTTATATTATTGTATCTTAGTAACTTTGGTAATGAGCTCGGCATGTCTTTGTAGTATGGAACTGGCTGTAGTAAAGCGAAACTAATCCAACAGTTATAACAAGTTATAATCATCAAATATTGCTGGCTTCACTGTTTTCTAAATAATTGCCAATAGTATATGATCAGAAAACTCCAACCGAAAAAAAAAGAAACTGATGCCTATGTTTCTTCTTTATTGTACAGAAAAAAAATCGTAGAGAGCCTAGCAATTTATGTTTGTCCGTATGCGTTTTCCAATTCAATGTTTCTTTTACATATAGTGAGTGGTAAGAACACATAAATAATTGTATCTAACTCTATTGTTATTTGAAACTTGAACCAACACAATATCCAAATGATAAACTCTGCCAAGATTATGTTTTTCTTTTGTCTAACGGCTCAAGTCGAAAATATCTCCCAGAACGTAATAGCTAGGTTGCTATAAACATAGGGTGTCCGGACAAGAATCAAAATCCTATCGATTTTTATTCAGATTATAGCATTTCTCGCTTTCTGTGCAGTTTTACTCACAATATTATTATATAAAACAGACGTTGTGTATGCGTGTGTGTGGGAGTTCGTTCTTTGTGGACTCGAAAACGGCTGGACTGTATTTTTTTTAATTTCACACGAAGGTATTTGGTGTGTCTTACGTAGTTTTTGTATTGAAAATCAAAACAAAATCCGATTAAACAAATAGACAAATAAATAAAGCAAATAAATAAAATATATTAGTCGACATTTTTTTTTCAACAGATTTTTTTATTACCATTATTTTCGGCATCACTTAAAAAGTCTCTCGTTGTCATGAGTCCATTTTAATCTTGCACACATTTCTTCTTCTTCCCACCGCACACGGCCGCAGCCAACCATTTCTCGCCTTCGCTTTACACGTCCATTCTTCCTGGCATCAACTTTCTTTCTTTCCAATCATGTGTTGCATTTTTCCCCCTTTTTGTTCGTCCTCTTCACGCACACATTTTCTAATTTGCATATGCGCGTTTTTCTGCTGCTGCTGCTAATCTCTTCACATGCTGCCCATGCTTTGCTGCTGCTGATACTTTCCACGCGATCATACTCACTATGTTTTTGGTTTTTTTTACAAGGAATTCCCCATTTATCAAGGCACAGAGGCCACTCGGGGATAAGGGTTATTGCATGTACAGTAATCAATGGGATAATATCATAGTAATCGTTAGTAATGGAGATATGATAAAGTGTCTTACTTAAGGGGGCGGTTCAACAGGAATTTGTTTATGTTAGACTTGAATACATCCAAGTTGTAGTCAGGTGGGAAACAGGTAAACGGAACAGAGTTCCACAGGCGTGCACTTCTAAGAAAAAAGCTTTGTTCATGGAATCTACGTTCTGATTTAGGTACAGATAAAGAATGGGGAAAGTTTTTGACAGTGGTTTCAGCTAGACGGGTGATTTTTGTGAAAGATTGGTGAGGGAGGACCAGAAGTTGGAGCTTAGACGAGCACTTGCCAGAGAAATAACGATAAAACAACGACAGGCTCGCAACATGCCTTCTGTGGGAGAGAGGTTGTAGGGAAGAGAAAAGGGCATCCCCCACTAGACTATTTTGCACTCTGTCAAGGCAGGATAGGTTGTTTTTAGCATCTCCTGTCAAGATATGTCATCCTTGGACGTACTTGGTTTTTATATAGATAGAGAATTGCATCAGCAGTGAGATATCTACTGGAGAAGTAGAAGAATCTTATCATTTTTCCAGCAACCTTGGCAACAGATTTGATGTACGTGTCCCATTTCAGATCAGGAGTAAAGGTTAATACAAGAAGCTTGTCAAAACATGGAGTCTCCCCAAGACGAGAGCCATTCATTTCAATTGATGCCAGATGTGGATCAGAGCATTGATGATGTAAAGATAGAAGCTTGGTTTCAGATGCATTACCTTCTTTTCCAAAAAAAAAAAATTCTTTACAAGAATTTAATAAAATCTGCCTGAGGCAATAAAAGAAAACTCAAAAGTTCACACACAATAAAACATGAACAATGAAATCCAAATAAAAATGTCTTAGTGTATCATCTGTTCTATATTTCCATTTTATACTTTTGTTTCAGAAATTTCTTTCGTTATTCTTTTTTTTTTTCATTTGTAAAATTAAAGAAATTCCAACGTATTCTTCCAAATATTTAAAGGCAAAGTTTTAATATGTTGAAAGGGGAAATACACAGAGAATCGTTTAAATAGCAAGAATGTACTTTTTTTTAATTTTAGAAATTTCATTGAAGCAGTATCAAGTGTCTCAGCTTTGTTGTACAAAAATACATTTTCAAACATTAAAAATATTTTATAAAGTTCGTCAAATCATTGCAAGGCCAAATAAGAGTTTGCATAGTCTTCTGATGTTTATTGGTTCTGAGTTTGAAAATTCACCAAATTGAAACGGGATATTCTTATTTTCGTAAAAAAACATTAGTTTTCATTCTTGACAATCTTCATAACATGTTATAATGTTGTGTTTCAAGTTAAATTTTTACAAAAATATTTATTTTTTGTGTGATTTTTTTCGTGCAACTTTTTCCTTATTCTCTCACATCATCCGTCGATTCTTTCTCAATATCCTATCATTCATGACATTTATATCCTAACCATAACAATTTATATCCTAACCCTAACAATTTATACCCTAATCCTAACAATTTCTCAATATCCTATCATTCATGACATTTATATCCTAACCCTAACCCTAACAATTTATATCCTAACCCTAACAATTTCTCAATATCCTATCATTCATGACATTTATATCCTAACCCTAACCCTAACAATTTATATCCTAACCCTAACAATTTCTCAATATCCTATCGTTCATGACATTTATATCTTAACCCTAACAATTTCTCAATATCCTATCATTCATGACATTTATATCTTAACCCTAACCCTAACAATTTATATCCTAACCCTAACAATTTCTACATATCCTATCATTCATGACATTTATATCTTAACCCTAACCCTAACAATTTATATCCTAACCCTAACAATTTCTACATATCCTATCATTCATGACATTTATATCTTAACCCTAACCCTAACAATTTATATCCTAACCCTAACAATTTCTCAATCATTTATGACATTTATATCTCTCCTCATTGATAGACATTTACGTCAACTGCCCAAATAGTTTTCTTTTGATTAAAACTTCTTCTTTGAAACCTTTGAGTAAACTAGTTATCATAACATTGTTCCTAGTTCTACGACTCATTTCTTTGTTGCTCAGTTACTTTTAAAGAGATTATTTGAGAGAACACTAGTTAGTCTAACCCTTTGTTTAGTCCACAGCCTCTTTTTTGTCTCTTGACGGCTCGGCCCATTTTTAGCGAGATTATTCAAGACAATTTCGGCTTATTTTGTCTCTTAAGTGCTCATTCACTTTTTAAGAGATTATTCAAAATAATTACGGTTGACACCTGACCCAACGGACCAGAGGATTATCCGTGTCCCCGACTTCACCGAATATAACATTATATAAAAATTATTGCATTTCCCCTTTTCGTGTTTAACCTTATCATTAAGCATCGGCATCTATCTAATTATTAATATCTAATTTGAGCACTGTTTATTCACTCACTGCTCTCTAATTTCCGCTATCATCTAAGCTTCTGTGTTCGCAAACTGATTCACCAAAAGTCCAATCATTAACTTCTGATGACTATGTTGCATATCCTGGAAATTTCATTCGTTGTTCGAATTGTGTACAGAAAAAAGTGTCGCTATTTATATCCTCCCTCTCTATAACCGCAGACTGTGAGCACCCAAAATTTTTTAGTATGCACTTCTATTTCTACCATCTCCGCAATGCAACTACTGCACTTTATCATCATAAAAAGATTCAGTTACAAAGAATAATTTCCTTCATGTCATGTGTTCTACCTGACTGCTACATAGTTTTTTTGCTTTTATTTTAAAATTAAAATCACTTAACATTTTAATATTTCAATGTTCCATATTTATCAGAATCCATTAAAGCACCGACAAACAAAAGCACCAAGCACTATGCAAAACCTCGCAAATAAAATAAAAATTATTCATAAGTTGCTCAGCACAGCCCGTGCTAAAAATGAGGGTGGCTTATTTTTTTTGTTTCTTATTCAAAAAAAAATAAAAAGTAAAAAAAAATAATGTCTTCATATTTAATAATCATTTTTCACAATGACAATTAATAATCAATTATTATGTACGGGCAAAAATGGCGAAAAAAAAAATAAGGGCACATAGTTTTTAAAGCCGATTCATCATAATCTTTTTGTAGATCTCTGAGTATTTTTTTATTGTATTTGAAAGATTAAAGACTAAAGTTAATTTCCAAAAGGAAAAAATATTTTTACACGTGCAAAAAACGTTATAATGAAAAATGTTTTTACGGCGACACAGCGAGCTAACAAATTCAGATACATTCTGAAGTTAGATAAATTAATTGTAAAAATTCTTTAAAAGATAAATATTAGTTTTCTGGGTCTATTTCAAAAATGATTAGTTCTAAGATATTAAATTAAAAAAAAAATCTTGTTTGTACAAAAATAGCTTAATTAGCACCAAAGGCAAGAAATTCTGCCTTCGCAGAATCACAACAAAACGGAAGTCATTTGAATATATATGATGCAGAAACCCAAAATGTCAGAAAGTCGAAAGGCTGTCTGAAAATGACGTCAGGTGCTGGTTTTCTCTTTTTTTCCTCAACATTCCTATCGATTCTCGTACATTCCTATCGTTAATGTTTCTACAATTTTTACCATTTTTCAATTGAATTATTTTCTATGTCCTGTTTTAAATTAAAAAAATATTTTTCCAGATTATATAAAAATTATGTTATGCCCAAAGTTCATGCAAAAAATCAAAATATACATATAGAAAAATTATGTGAAACCTATACAAAACAAAGTAAAAATGATTTTTGCAATCATATTTTTTTGTGTGAAAAAATTAAATAAACAATGCTTAATTCAATGAGTATTTTGATAGTTCGCGAAATTAATTTTTTCGAGTTATATCGAATTCATTAATAAGAACTTTAGAGGCTTTTTCGTAATATTCCCGCAAAAAGTAAATATTTTCTTTTGATTCCATTTACGATGCTTTATTTTCATAAAAAAAAGCAAAAATAAATTCATGCATTTTTACTACTTAAAACCATAACTTTAGGAAAGGTATTTTTGTTTGAACAAAACAATACATTTCCACTAGGATTTAAATAAAAATTAATATGTACATAGTATTCAATGATCATTATTTGATAGATACTGAAAATTTCATTAAAATTGATTAATTTCCTGATTTTTAGTGAATTTTTAAGTAAAGGGGTGGGTCAAAATGTTTATACATTTTGAGCATCGGCATTAATTTTGAACGTGCCTATCAATTACAAACGACCCATAAGCTAAGAACGAAATCACTACACTTTATAGAATAAAGGAGGCCAGTAATATGCGGGATCCCTTACTAAAGTAGGCAAACAATCAATTTGATTAAAAATGGACCATTTCACCGATTTTGATGACAAAAAATTATGAGAAAGTTAAACATTTGTTGATCACCATTCACTCCCAGAAAATGTCGAGTCTCCTTGCGAATATATATATATATATATATATATATTTATATATATATATATATATATATATATATATATATATATATATATATATATATATATTCAGCACCAATGTAAGGAGAACCTAATTTTATTTTGTATATATATATATATATATATATATATATATATATATATATATATATATATATAGCTAACTATAGACCAAATTTTAACATAGTGAATTGAAAAAATAAAAAGGGAAAGAGCCAGCTGATCGGTTTTGCACGTTGCTCAAAAGCTAAATCGATGTATAGTTATGATTAAAAAAATAAAAATATAAAATGGAAATATGGCGGGGATACAAAAAAAGTGCAAGTAAGTAAAGAATCAAATAGAAACCACATTAGGTCCTAAAAGATTTTCTTTTTGCTTAACAAGAGAAGATCTCAAAGATTTAACATAAATAGCTTCTAGAATTTTCAAATGAAATAATGAGTGTGTGTTGCTGAGAATGGAGAACAAGTCAACACTGAACCTGGAAGCACAACACTGTTTTTTTTATTAGGTGTTCACAGATGGCCGAACTGCAAAAAGGAAATCTTTTAGGACTTGATGTGGTTTCTATTTGATTCTTTACCCTGCTTAATTTTTCCTTGCTCCTTTTTTTGTATTCTTTGCCTTATTTCCATTTCACATTATTTTCTTTAATCGTAATTATATCTCAATTTAGATCCATTCAGTGAGATACGAAACCAGTCAGCTGGCTCTTTCACTTTTTTTTTAATTCAATATATATATATATATATATATATATATATATATATATATATATATATATATATATATATATATTATTTATTATTTTTAAAATATTTTATATATATATATATATAATAAAGTCAGGTTCTCTTTATATTGGTGCTGAATAAATTTTAAAACCAATATTTGAAAAAAAAGTGCTCGTGACAAGGTAGAGCTTTATAAATATTCTACATATAAAATGTTTTTTACAAATCAATTCATGATTCAGTACTATTGTGTACTCATAAAATCACAAGTTCATCCAATATGAAATTGCAGTTCTGCCGGATGCACAAAAATACCGAGATATGAATTGAATTGATCTTTTGATTGGCAAAACCATCTATTGATTCTCCTGTCCACTTGATGCGATTTAACTTTTCAGACGCTTCAAAAGTGAAGGTCGTCTCTAGTCTAATTTCTATCTGTTCTTCATCTAATTGATCGTCATTACATATTGCAAGATAGAGAACAAGCACATTTTCAGCAGCAAAAGTGGAATAGAACTAGTAAGGTCCTGCACTTTTTGTAGCTTAGCTACCAGTTTCACATTCTTGATTCATTGACTACATCACCTTCTCCACTTAAACTTGATATTACATGTTTTCCCAATCTTAATATTCCTAATTTTATGATCTTCTCTTCTCACCGGAATAGCTTGTAAAAAAGAATTGTCAAAATGCCTTCCCATAAATTCTGCAATTCGTACCAACTCCTCTTAATTTAATTCATAACACCAAATCTCAAGTCTTATGCTCTCTCTCGGCTGTCAAAAATTCGACTAACTGTCCTCCTCAATTTGTCCATTTTATAGCCGTTAGTCCCCTTATATGCAAATTAATAAAATAAACTCGTTTTTCTTTCCTTTTCTTTCCTTCCTCAATATAGTCACCTGACGGTCGAAACAGACATGTTGCCGCTTGTAAATAGTTTTGTCTATAATATCATTTGTTTGCCTTTATATTTTAGACCATAAAAATTTTAAAGAATTTAATAATGTCTGTTAACTTACAAAATAGGCCCTCTTCATGTTTTTCTTTTAATTAGTTCTAGACAATTAGCTCAGAGGACAAGGTTATATTTGTGAGAATAAGAAAAATATTTTTTTCCACAACTATAGGTCAAGATCATTTATTATAGAAATGTCTAACACGTTGAGTTAGTGAATATCACCAATAAGTTAAAGATTTGTTTATTTTTGAGAAAACATGATTAGGGTCAAATGTTTTCGAATGGCTGAGTGGTGCGACAAATTGGCAACACACTTTCATATTAGATTTCAGACAAAAGTCGTTTCCTACAATATTTCGACCAATAAAATCAAAAAAGTAAAAAGAACTTGAACCGTTATACACTGGGTTTCCGTTTATTTTGATAGAATTTTGGCACAAGAAGTTGAGTTTACACATCGTTGCCCGAGTGAAAAAAATATTGTCGGGTGAAAAGAAATAATTGCAAATTTAGTAATTTTTACAATTTGTTTTTATAGTAGAAATTTTAAAATTTGATTTTAGTTTTCCATTATTTTTTATTTCAATATTTATTCGATTAATTGTAAATAAGAAAGTAATAATTCAATATGTATTTATCAAAGTTATATATAAGCAAGAAACACATACATACGTGGATTAATGTCAAATAGTTTTATCAATCAAGAGAAAAATTATAGTTTTTCAGAGATTGAATTTTTAATAAGATTATTTTAAAGTTCGTTTTAGTACGTTATACTGTTGCATTTATGATTTTTATTAATAATTGATCAATAAACAATCAATTAATAGTAAAGTAAAAACGATATGTATTTCACATAGTTGTACAGAAATATACGAACTGATGCACAAAATTTGATGAAATAATTTCATTAATATAGAGATGATGTTTTTTAAGAGTTTGAATTCAAGACACAATAAATAAAATTTCTTAAAATTAAGAAATCAAACTTGATGAATACGAAAATTAAAAATATAGAATTCTTCTGTAAATAATCATTTTAATTGAAAGCAATAAAATTAAATAAATATCACATTATGTTAAAAATAATTTGGGGGTAATATGTTTTAGGGAAATCAATTGCATTGTATTTCATTTTCATGCATATTTTCATTTCTCTTTTGACATTTTTCTGCACCGTCCAGCCTCGTTCTCGTGTTAAATTTGTCGAAATTCTCACTCGTGTACATAACAGGAATATGGTAAGAGCTTTATACTTCAATGTGTGAAGCTTATAGACAGAAAGTTTGAACTGTACGCCAGTCGTGAAGGACATTAATTAAACATCATAATTGCTATTCAAATGAGTCACGCTGTCATCTACGTCTTAAGCATTCGCCCTCTCTCCACCATTTCAATTCTCATCTCTTATGTCGGAAGAGCATTAATAAGATAACAATGTTTGCCGAATTAATTTATGCATTGTTAAACGTCCATTATAGCTGACAAATAGATGTGCACTCCGGATGAAAATATCTTCGGCATAAAATCTATCTACAAAGTTGTTGCTCATGCGTATCAACATTAAATGGAAGTGGACTCAGGTCAATTATCTATTAAAATCTTGTTCTGTCAAATCAAGATGCAGATTAGGCATCCCAGTTACCATAGTAACTGCTATTTCTTTCTAGATTGCGAGCTAACAAAAAAAAAACTAAGTATAGAGGCTATTTAACTGCTATCCTATTACGCGTTCCTCTAGATAATGTCAAGAGTATAAATATTAAAAGAAGCTAAGAATTCTTAATGCTTCAGATGTTTTTACTTCTTTAAACAGATGATGCAATACATTTGGGACATGTGATATATGAGGTTGTTCTTAAAAATACCTAGAATAGTTGCACTCTGTGTCCTATGAGCGAGAGAATTTCAGAAATATATAGTTGTAAACTTTTGCTCACACCTGCTTTTTATGTTGAACAGAGAAAAAACGAGCAATGAATAAAAGTAAAATTACTTCAGTGCAACAACCTCTCCATTCACATCATCTCGCTACATGTGACTGTTTTCTTTCGCCTAAACTCCAGCAAAGTATCAGAGACCCGCTTTGAAGACATGATAAGGTCTGTAATAGTGGATCTGAAGAATTTTTTTGACAGGGAATGATGGGAAAATTGTATTTGACCGAATATGAGATTATTTCAGATGGTATTCCATGTCGTTTATTGTTTGGAATTATTTGTGACATGAGTCCCATTACTTTCCCTCAATATGGTCATCACTCGTTCAGAAATCGTGATTTTAGAAGAATCATTCCCACAATGTAGAAAAGAAGGGAAACATAAAGGTAGATAATTTTTAAAAGGGAAACCATGAAAATTGTTATTTGGAACTAAAATAAATTATTTTTACTGCAAGTTGTGTCACTTTTCTAACACATCTTATAGTTTTGGTGAGTGATGATAATTATGATTCAAATGCATTACATTCTTTTGGGTTTAAATGTTTTGTCTCATTGATAATTAATGTGAATTACTCGCATATAAAATTAGGAGAGAGAGAGTGTGTGTGTGTGTGTGTGTGTGTGTGTGTGTGTGTGTGTGTGTGTGTGTAAGAGAGAGAGAGAGAGAGAGAGAGAGAGAGAAAGAGATTTGGTAAGTAAGTTAAGAATTAGATAGCATTTACTTATCTATTGTACGAGTGATTCCATCAAAAAGCCAAATCTTTGAATGTTTCAAAATGCCCTTTTTAAAATGCTTTAAAAAGAAAGGCATGGCTGACATTTTTCTTAGAGATTGCATAACAATTGCTTCGTACACTTTCAAATTAAACGAAAAATACAATTTAATTGAATTTCAATAATGCATATTTTAGCGTAAATCACTGATCAAGCAAAAGGCATTGCTAAAAGTTATCATAATCTCATATATTTAGGAGAGAAAGGGAAAAAACTTTTTGTTGTGATATTTTCCACAGAATTTATTTATCATATAAAAATGATGAATTAATCAATTCACGTAGTATTCAGTTAATTTCACTTTATTTCATTTTGTGTTATTTAATGAAGAATTTATTACATTTCTGCCTTTTTGTGGGGAGGATTGATTAATTGTAATTTGCGAAATATTTTGACTACTATTCTCATTTTCATTGTTTTTTCAAAATCAATTCAAAATTTTTTCTGATTCATATTTTCGAACTAGAGAATCGTTATAACTAACCATAAACTCACAAACACCAGAAAACCTTAATATGTTGAGATATTAAACAGTTACACACGGTTTACCACATATGGAGGGGAAACATTTTAAAAAATCGAACCAAGCAACCACCTAAACACGACAAATTCGCCTTCTATCTTGAAGTTTGCATTTACAGATATACGAGAGCTTAGGACTAACCTAGACAAAGTAGAATTTGTTCTCCTAGGTAGCTCTTCGGATATCTTAGCACTAAGTGAAATCAATCTATATTTCTTAATTCCCAAGAATAGCTTTTTGGCGGTTGAATGAAAGTAAATTACTAGGTCCAATCCCTCCTTTGTCGGGGGATGAATAAATCAAATAAATATAAAATATGCACTAGATGAACTCGATGAAAACAAATATATTGATGTGAGATTTGATGATGTATTCGTTGATTTTACAATTTGAAAAGATACAGGGAAAACGTCGTCTTCTATTAAAAATAAAGACTAAGCATTTTCTTTCTATGTAAAATGTGATTAAAATGATCACTTCAGCTTTTCTCGCAGGCGCAAAAGGTATCAACATAATATCTATGTGTGTAAGCAAAGTGGTGTTCAGCTAATGATATGATCACTGCCAATTCAAATCATGTATCAGATAACACTAAAAGTTTTCTTAAAGGCTTCATTTAAATTTGTACTTTTCTAGAAAGAAGAGTAAAACAAAGTATTATTTACACTTAGCATAGAAAATAATGTTAATCGAAGACAATGTTAATAAATAAAGTGAATGTTTATTATAAATCGGTTTTTCACCTTCAAACTCGTTCCCTCGAGAAATTATGAAGATTCCATTTCTGACAGATTGTTTTTAGTTTGCCATCTTCGTTTGTGTATTCTTAGATTTCCTCAATATAAACAAGAAAAGTTGAAGTCAAATTTTGGAGAAATATAAATAGTGATATCGACTCGAAGGACGAGAAGAATATATTTTAGTTCCAAACAAACATCCAAATTGCAGCAGGTTTTAAGACATGTTGATCCAAGAAAACATGTAATAAAGCCAGATAACTTGCAAAACCCTGAGAAACAAATTAAATGTTTTTTCCATGTGTGCAATTATTACATTATGAGTTTGAACAGAGAGTACAAAACTGAATGGTATACTTATAAAATTATGATATCACACCTACGAAAGCTGAAACAGTTTCATCCCCCACAGAGTTTAACTTTGACAGAACTTAATGTATTCAGGGAATATTCCTGGCAGTGTGTAGATATACAGATATATGTATGAGAAAACCTGTTTTTCTCATACATATATTTATTGTATGATATCACTGTTATGATACTACCATGTTATTATATTATTCGTACGGAAAGAAATACAATTCATTACTTTCCATTCATTTGGCATCACAGAAAAGTGACAATAAAAACAAGTTTGTTTTTTTCATGGCTTATCAACAATTTGTTAATTGTTAATTAAAAATCTTTAATTGAAATATAAATCAAAGTGTTTTCTCTATTAACACAAATACATTTTCAATATCACTGTAGATATGCTTTGCCAGTTAATGCAAATGATTTTTGCAAGACTGTTTTGCAAGACTGTTTTTCTCCATGTTAATTAGGAAAATCAACAAAACAAACAACTTCTTATTATCCAACATTTTAGGTGTGTAATTTTCCATATTTGGAATATTATGATGGCAACTTACTAAACACTTATAACTTTATTTTGAATTCTGATAAACATTTAATATTTTAATATTTGTATTTTTGTTACATTTGGACATTACTTAAAAATGCAAATTACTTTTTTGGCATGTTAAGAGATGTTTTCAAAATATGTGTTATGGCTGTTATGCAAAGTGTTATAAGACTATTATAATGTCATACTATTATAATATTAGACTATTATAATATTAGAGTCATATGCTGACTTATCTTTCCTTAAGATATTTTGTGTAAGAACTTGAAGACTTCAAATTATGAGATTTTTACTTATTAATTTTATCATTTGTTGTTTTGTATTATTTTGATCAAAAAGAAATGAAATGTGAATATAATGGTAAAAAGACAATCAGTAAAACGAGTCACATTCTTGAATTCAGAAACTGAAAATCATAATTTGCATGGAATATTTGACAAAAACGAAACTCAAATTACAAAAGACAGAATATGAATTCAAATTTATTAAACATTATAACTTTTGCTTTACTTTCCAACACATTAAGTTACACAATATTTACTGCACACATTACATTGAATACAAACTATTAATTCTACCGACAATAACATTAATATACAAGAAAACATAATAGATCCAATAGGATCGGTACATAGTTTAATAATTTCATAAGTTGCATTACAACAGTTGTAAAATCTCTGGTTATAGGAATCTCACGAATCTTTTTTGAGTAACAACTTCTTTGAGTAACAACTCACAATAGAATAAAAATCCTTAAATATTTACTGGACATTGATGTTAAAAACTTTGCGAGTTGCTCTTTAATATTAGGTTGAGAAGAAAGTTCTTGCGGAAGTTTTAATTTCGATTTCAAATAAGTTTTCATTATAATACATTTACTTTATATATAATTTTAAAGAGCACTTTTTCGCTCAATCTAATCGTTTAAATTACAATCATTTTAAAACAATTATGTCTTCTTTTGAGAACGTTGAATAAAAGTTGGAAGAAAAGTTGCACAATTTTCTCATTTCAATTCGAGCTAGTTCAAAAAGCTGCTGAAACAGCTCACATCAACGAAGCGTTTGGTTCAGGAACCACTACTGAATGCACAGCATAGTGGTGGTTTAAGAAATATTGTAGCAGCAATAAGAGTCTTTAGTAGTGGTCGACCATCAGACATTGACAATGATCAATTAAAAGCCTTAGTTGAAGCCAATCCACGCACAACTGTTCAAGAACTTCTTATGCATAACGTATATGACGATTTCCACCCACTGGAGAGAGATTGAAAAGACAGAAAAACTTGAAAATATGTGCCTCACAAATTGAACGACAACCAAAAGAAATGCTGTTATGAAGTGTCATCTCCCCTTTTATTCTGCAACAAGAACGCCCTATTTCTCACCCAGGTTGTGAAAAGTGGGTTCTTTCCAACAACCGGCGATGCTCAGCTCAGTGATTAGATGCCGACAAAGCTTTACAATACTTACTGAAGCCAGAGTTGCAGCAAAAGAAGTTCATGCTGACTGGTGGTCTGCAACCGGTCTCATCCATTACAGCTTTTTTTTGTATGGTGGCGAGACCATTACGGCGGGGGAAGTACTGTCAATAAATAGATGAAATGCATGAGAAACGTCAACAACAACACCCAGCATTAGTCAGCAAAAAAGGCCCAATTCCCGTCCACGACAATGCCTGACTGCACGTTGCTAAATCGACCCTGCAGAAGTTGAACGAATTGGGTTATGAAACTCTGCATTATTTGCCATACTCTCCAAACATTTTTTAAGCATCTCGACATTTTTTGGGGGCATGAGAAATGCTTACAAAAACTAAGCGATATTAAAAACGCCTTCAACGACTTCATCACCACCAGAACGCAAGATTTTTTTACACTAGTTTTGCATTGGCAAAATATGTTGATTCTGATGGTGCTTATTTTGATCAATAAGTTTTTGTCTGAGCCGAGATATGTTCATCTAAGTTTAAAAGTTAAAAATCACAAGAACTTTCTTGTCAACCTGAGAGAAGAACTGTTTACACCTAGAAAAGTTATGTAAGTTCTAATGTTATGCAATAATCAAGTTCCGATCCTTCCTTATTTAAATCATATCCAACATGAGTTATATTGTATTAGTGTACATAAATATAAAACCCAGTAAATACAACATACTCTGTATAGATACAGACAGGTGGGTACTGAATTAATATTGCTATTTTAGAGGCCTTCATATTTTTCTCTATAGATTTTTGTTTTAATTTATAAAGAAAAACTTTAAAAGCAATTTCAGCTAATACTCGCTTATTCTTTTAATAGCAGACAAACATCAGAAATGTTTAAGTGGCCATTTAACATCAAGTGCCTTACATTTACAGTCCATAATAATTGGTCATATTGTAAAACATTATTTTGAGATCTGGAGAGTTTCAAGTAATGAACACCTCTAATAAACTAATACACATTTCCTCTGGACACTTTAATTTCTGTGATTTATATTGATAAAATGCTTGAAGAGTTTTTACATTTCCAGAAATGTTGAATCGATCAATTCTAATCTTTATATTTAAAAGATCGTCAGAATTAATAAGTAGGCCTCATTATTTTCAATTTAGATAATAGGCGCATGTACTTACTTTTATATGAATAATTAGGTATATCTTCATAATTGTCTATTTATGGACAAATCTATGTATTTGCACATATACTACTGTCCATAACTCTCTCAATATTTAGACTGTATTGTCTTTCAGCATATCTACAATTATTTATAAAGGAACCTGAATGACATAATGCATACGATGTGCAAAATAAAAATTTTTTTTCCAAATGGCTGAGAAAACTTAGCCGATATTCAACTGGATCTATTAAATTGATAACATTAGGAAAGTTTTGCACCTCCTCTTCCAAGAAATAACAATTTGTCTTCAATGAGAATAGCTGAAACGCATTATGAAAAGCAAAAATGGGTTGATATGTCATAAAATGGACAAAGCAAAGAAATATTAATATACATGGATCTCTCTCTCTCTCTTTCTCTCTATATAATGAATTATCGTAATATATAATGCTATTCATATGGATATAATTATATACAATGCACCACAACAAATAATTACCAAAAGATCATTTCCTCCATTTTTGTATATTTCAACCACACTAATAAAATTTGCTCATTATACAAAAAAGCTTCGTAACTGATTGAATCGATTATAATTTTGTAATCTAAAAATACCATCAAACAACGAATGGACATTCTCCCTTCTTCAAGCAAATGCCATAACTCTAGACATAAATCACCAATTAAAAAGAATCAACTGAAACTCTTCAAAGAATCTTAGAAAATTCAATTTCTTTTATTCTCTTCTTTTGCTAATTATTTCCTTACCGTAAATTTGCTTCCCTTTATACAAATGTTACTCTTTTATTTCGTTTTTTCTTAAAACAATCTGTTTACCACAAGGCATTTTTTTTCAATATGTCATAACAGCCAACCTAATTGGGACTTAACAGCTTATCACTTTTAATTTTTAAACACATCTAAAAACAGTTGTATGCCTACTAAAATGCTTGAATTCTTGCTGTAAAATTTACTTAAATACATTATGAAATATATTTGAATGTTTTTATAAATTGTTGAAGGTTAAAATAGAATATTACTAGAACAATTTTCTAACTCTTCTGATTAAATTCCTCAGGACAAATTCCTCTACGTTAGAGTCAAAATGTACAGTTTATCTCAGCTAAAGACTTACATCATTGTTTTTTATGAATAGATTAAGAACATTCTCATCAGTGTGCAGCTTCCTAAGGGATCTAGATTTAAGGATAAAAAATAACGAAAAATGTCTGCAATTCATTTCAGTAAATTATGGATAAACGCAGTTTCTATATGAAATGGGATAAGATTTTAATAAATATAATAAACATATACGAAATAAAATATATTTTCGAAGGATATGATTAGTTTTAGAAAAGATTATTGCGATAAAAAGGATAAAAAAGAATAAATTTCACGATGATAACAATTTATATAACAAAAACCTAAGAATAAGGGATTGACTTCTATTAGAAGGATTTTCTTTGTTGAATTCTATTTCAAGGTAAGGCAAGTAGATCAGAAGAATATATATTGTTTTTATTGTTTGAAGAAATGTTAGATTTGGGAGATAAAAATTGTAGTCAAGGTTTTAGAGTGCAAAGTTTGAACAATAATGTTTAAACAAACATAAAAAATGGATTCAAACCAGAAACAATAAAAGAAGTATAATATATATAAATAATAATACACTTACCTACATTTATGCGAGTATTCGTTCTAAAGAATGGGATCGTTCAATCGGTCAAAATTCGAAATTTATTAGTGTTGATAAAACTTAAACTTTAATCAGTTTTACTATGAATTGTTCTTCAATCGAATTCTGTCGTCTCGTCGACTTAACTCGTTTTATTTTTACTTTGATGTCATTTTAAAATGTGCATATGATTGCAACAAGTTCTTCTAGAGAATTTTTAAATAAATTTTAAAATCTAACATCGTTTTATTTACTCAACAATGAAAACTACTTTTATGAAAGAAGGGAACATTTTATATAATTAACACTAAAAGACAATAATTCTAACAGAAATTCATACAGATAACGAAAGCATCCATGCAATTCTTGCAGGTCAGTAAAAACAACTGTTATAAAATTATAGACTTAAACAACAAATACAGTTAAATAGAAACTTTTAAACTTTCTCGGTGCAAAATTAAAATATAAAATTAAATACGATAATAAAAAAGTAAATTACATGTTTGAAAAATAATGATGGCAATTTTTCAGAATATTTTCTCGCATATTTAATTCATAATTTATTGATTACAGCAAGTTATGGGAAAATCAAGTTATGGGGAAATCAAGTTATGGGGAAATCAAGTTATGGGGAAATCAAGTTATGGGAAAATCAAGTTATGGGAAAATCAAGTTATGGGAAAATCAAGTTATGGGAAAATCAAGTTATGGGAAAATCAAGTTATGGGGAAATCAAGTTATGGGGAAATCAAGTTATGGGAAAATCAAGTTATGGGAAAATCAAGTTATGGGAAAATCAAGTTATGGGAAAATCAAGTTATGGGAAAATCAAGTTATGGGAAAATCAAGTTATGGGAAAATCAAGTTATGGGAAAATCAAGTTATAGAAAAGCTATTTTACTGCCAATGGAAGAATGTATTCAGCAAAATACATAGGTATGCTAATTATTTGACATTTGCTAAAGTATAGTTTGCATAGAAATACAAAATAGTTACTAAAGTATAGTTTGCATAGAAATACAAAATAGTTGCTAAAGTATAGTTTGCATAGAAATACAATTTGGTCTCAGTACAATAAAACATATGATATACGTTCACTAGAACATTTTATCAAAAGATGATTCTAAAATATCACCTGATAATTAATTAAAAATCAGGCTTAAAATCTGCAGAAGATCATACGATCATACTTCTGAAAATGCCTAACATTAAAATGAATATTCGATTCTGATTGTAACTGGTGCCGACTGAAAAGATAAAACCAAAAGTAGTATTTCGTCATTACAAATTTATATTTAAAATGATATAAAAAAGAGATTTTGTTTATTTAATAAACAGGATTGTTTAAAGAGAAAATAATTATAAATGACACAAACATGTTAGATCGCTTAAAACAATAGATTATGTTCAGAAGACTTAAATATGTTAGAGAATAAAACACAAGTTAGTGTTATACATCACATTAAGAGTTAAAAGTTTGAATGTCGAAATATTTTTTTGGTTCATTTCTTTAAAGGGTTTATTAGAGAAATTGTCTGAATTTTAATTTAAAACAATCAAAATTAATGAAAAGCGGATAAATGACAATAGGAAATCGACAACAAAGTTAATTAGTGTAAAAGGGATTCAAAAACAGAAAGAAAATGGAATTAAAGACGAGTAAAAAAATAGAGAAAAGGAAATATAAAGAGGAAAAACACGAAAAAAGGATTAAGAAACTTTTTATAAGTAAATAAAAGAAAGAAGAAAAACATAGAAGAAAAAATATGGAGTAAAAAGAAAGGGGCATTTTACATGAATGATTATGAGAGACTTTTAAGAAGAAGGCAACAAAATATTGAATTAATAGAGGAATCGAGTATTATATGATGAAAGCGCGATCATAATCATAACATATCAATATACTTCAGAACAACTAAGCGTCAGCTTTGCGAATTAGATTAAAAAAAACAGGTCACTCTCATTAGATGTAGTCACTAATCTCTGAACACTCGAAGGGTGTCTGAAAAACCAGCTTCCTTCTAGAGAATCACGAAGAAAAAGCTGTTGAAGCAAATCTTTCAGCATCAACCAATTCAAGATGTTGAAGCAAATTTTTCAGCATCAACCAATTCAAGATATTGAAGCAAATCTTTCAGCATCAACCAATTCAAGATGCTGAAGCAAATTTTTCAGCATCAACCAATTCAAGATGTTGAAGCAAATTTTTCAGCATCAACCAATTCAAGATGCTGAAGCAAATTTTTCAGCATCAACCAATTCAAGCTGCTGAAGCAAATTTTTCAGCATCAACCAATTCAAGATGTTGAAGCAAATCTTTCAGCATCAACCAATTCAAGATGCTGAAGCAAATTTTTCAGCATCAACCAATTCAAGATGTTGAAGCAAATTTTTCAGCATCAAACAATTCAAGATGCTGAAGCAAATTTTTCAGCATCAACCAATTCAAGATGTTGAAGCAAATTTTTCAGCATCAACCAATTCAAGATGCTGAAGCAAATTTTTCAGCATCAACCAATTCAAGATGCTGAAGCAAATCTTTCAGCATCAACCAATTTAAGATGTTGAAGCAAATCTTTCAGCATCAACCAATTCAAGATGCTGAAGCAAATCTTTCAGCATAAACCAATTCAAGATGCTGAAGCAAATCTTTCAGCATCAACCAATTCAAGATGCTGAAGCAAATCTTTCAGCATCAACCAATTGCACATGCTCGTTATTATTGAGCGCTCTGAAGTTGATCTCTGGGGAAATTTAGCTATTTCAGATTGCAAGACTGTTTTCCTCCCAGTAGAATGAGAAGAAAGCGTCAATGATGCCTTCTTCGATCCTTCCTCATAACTATCGACATTTATTTATATGTCCCCATCATCAATTTCATCATCATTATCATCGTCATCATAAATTGTTGCTACAAACTTTGAACACACTTGACATTAATTCGTAACCAACTTTTCACCTTAACTTAGCGTCACATATCATCTATCCAAAAACTGAACTGAATCGATACAAATCGAAGTTTTTGTTTCCATTAATTATATTTCTTTCTGAATAAAAATTGCAAAATCTATGTCTCCAACTCTAATTCTGTTTATATCATCAGAATTGGAATCAGTAACACACATTTTGCAATTTTCGTTTTGACATTAAATATTTTCTCCATGATTTGCAAGTAACTACTTCTTGAACTATTTGCTTCTTTGTTCTAATCCATCTGTAATTAGTCTTGTTATATTCAGCATATGATTAATCTTGTATTATTTCACCTATGATAAGTCTTTTTATATTTCATCTATGATTAGTCTTTTTATATTTTACCTATGATTAATCTTGTATTATTTCACCTATGATAAGTCTTTTATATTTCATCAATAATTAGTCTTGTTATATTTTATCTATGATAAGTCTTGTTATATTTTATCTTTGATATGTCTAGTATTATTTCACCTATGATTAGTCTTGTATTATTTCACCTATGATTAGTCTTGTATTATTTCACCCATGATTAGTCTTGTTATCTTTTACCTGTTATCAGTCTTTTTATCTTTCGTCTATGATTAGTCTTGTTATATTTTACTTATGATTAATCTTGTATGATTTCATATATGATTAATCTTTTTATATTTCATCTATATTTAGTCTTGTTATATTTCATCTATCATTAGTTTTCTTATATTTCTATCTATGATTAGTGTAGTTAATCAATCACATTGGAAATTTTTTCGTATTTAAACTGACATTTTTTAATCATAAAATAATTATTAAGATATATATTCTTTAATGTCTCATTAAATGGACAGAACGACCTGAACTCTCCTCTAATACAGTGAATACAAAATCAATCAAATAATTAAAAAATCAAACTATTTCTCGGCTTGACTCTTCAATCAATGTTCAGCCAAAGTCGTCCAACTTATGCTTGTGTTTTTACAATTGCGAATAGATCCTTTTGGGGTTAAACTAACATAACAAACAGAGTCGATATCATAATCGAACGTTTTTTTAAATTAATTATAACTCAAACAATTTTATGAGTTATAAGGAAATCTTACATCCATGGCGATCATTATATGATAAACTTACATGAGAAATAAAAAATCACTCTCTTTGTTGGTCAGAATTAATCCAATCGTTTTTTATAAAAAATGAACATTTCGAAAATCGATAGCAATCCAAGAAAGGTATAGAGAACAAAAAATCGATAGCAATCCAAGAAAGGTATAGAGAACAAAAAATCGATAGCAATCCAAGAAAGGTATAGAGAACAAAAAATCGATAGCAATCCAAGAAAGGTATAGAGAACAAAAACTCGATAGCAATCCAAGAAAGGTATAGAGAATAAAAAATCGATAGCAATCCAAGAAAGGTATAGAGAATAAAAAATCGATAGCAATCCAAGAAAGGTATAGAGAACAAAAAATCGATAGCAATCCAAGAAAGGTATAGAGAATAAAAAATCGATAGCAATCAAAGAAAGGTATAGAGAATAAAAAATCGATAGCAATCCAAGAAAGGTATAGAGAACAAAAAATCGATAGCAATCCAAGAAAGGTATAGAGAATAAAAAATCGATAGCAATCCAAGAAAGGTATAGAGAATAAAAAATCGATAGCAATCCAAGAAAGGTATAGAGAACAAAAAATCGATAGCAATCCAAGAAAGGTATAGAGAACAAAAAATCGATAGCAATCCAAGAAAGGTATAGAGAACAAAAAATCGATAGCAATCCAAGAAAGGTATAGAGAATAAAAAATCGATAGCAATCCAAGAAAGGTATAGAGAATAAAAAATCGATAGCAATCCAAGAAAGGTATAGAGAACAAAAAATCGATAGCAATCCAAGAAAGGTATAGAGAACAAAAAATCGATAGCAATCCAAGAAAGGTATAGAGAACAAAAAATCGATAGCAATCCAAGAAAGGTATAGAGAACAAAAAATCGATAGCAATCCAAGAAAGGTATAGAGAATAAAAAATCGATAGCAATCCAAGAAAGGTATAGAGAACAAAAAATCGATAGCAATCCAAGAAAGGTATAGAGAACAAAAAATCGATAGCAATCCAAGAAAGGAATAGAGAACAAAAAATCGATAGCAATCCAAGAAAGGTATAGAGAACAAAAAATCGATAGCAATCCAAGAAAGGTATAGAGAATAAAAAATCGATAGCAATCCAAGAAAGGTATAGAGAACAAAAAATCGATAGCAATCCAAGAAAGGTATAGAGAACAAAAAATCGATAGCAATCCAAGAAAGGTATAGAGAATAAAAAATCGATAGCAATCCAAGAAAGGTATAGAGAACAAAAAATCGATAGCAATCCAAGAAAGGTATAGAGAACAAAAAATCGATAGCAATCCAAGAAAGGTATAGAGAACAAAAAATCGATAGCAATCCAAGAAAGGTATAGAGAACAAAAAATCGATAGCAATCCAAGAAAGGTATAGAGAACAAAAAACCTATAGCAATCCAAGAAAGGTATAGAGAACAAAAAACCTATAGCAATCCAAGAAAGGTATAGAGAACAAAAAACCTATAGCAATCCAAGAAAGGTATAGAGAACAAAAAACCTATAGCAATCCAAGAAAGGTATAGAGAACAAAAAATCGATAGCAATCCAAGAAAGGTATAGAGAACAAAAAATCGATAGCAATCCAAGAAAGGTATAGAGAATAAAAAATCGATAGCAATCCAAGAAAGGTATAGAGAACAAAAAATCGATAGCAATCCAAGAAAGGTATAGAGAACAAAAAATCGATAGCAATCCAAGAAAGGTATAGAGAATAAAAAATCGATAGCAATCCAAGAAAGGTATAGAGAACAAAAAACCTATAGCAATCCAAGAAAGGTATAGAGAACAAAAAATCGATAGCAATCCAAGAAAGGTATAGAGAACAAAAAATCGATAGCAATCCAAGAAAGGTATAGAGAACAAAAAATCGATAGCAATCCAAGAAAGGTATAGAGAACAAAAAACCTATAGCAATCCAAGAAAGGTATAGAGAATAAAAAATCGATAGCAATCCAAGAAAGGTATAGAGAACAAAAAATCGATAGCAATCCAAGAAAGGTATAGAGAACAAAAAATCGATAGCAATCAAAGAAAGGTATAGAGAACAAAAAATCGATAGCAATCCAAGAAAGGTATAGAGAACAAAAAATCGATAGCAATCCAAGAAAGGTATAGAGAATAAAAAATCGATAGCAAATTAAGAAAGGTATAGAGAATAAAAAATCGATAGCAATCCAAGAAAGGTATAGAGAACAAAAAATCGATAGCAATCCAAGAAAGGTATAGAGAACAAGAAAAGTGACAATTATCGAGTTTTATGTCCACAAAATTTCTTTTTTCTTTATTAAATTCATTCTCATTATTAGAACTTATTAGGCGTAAGTTGACTGAAAGTGCTCTTCTACGCATGCACAAGTATACATTTATAAACTAAACAACGTTATCTTGATGAGTGTATGGGTGTAGCTTAGGAGGTAAGGAAAATGGCTTGAGAGCTATATGTTTTGATTTCGATTCTAGCTGATAGACCCCCAAGTCATGTTTTTCTTGTACTTTTGAAATCACTACAATATATTGAATACAATATAATAATCAGTAGAGAATTAGTTTTATAATAATCTGCATCAATTAAATATCATATTTAAGTGTATTTTATGACCGAGCCATGCTGGGTGGTCATAACTATATAATATATAGGAAGAGAGTACAATATAATTATTAATAGAGAATTGCTTCTATTATCATTATTATAATTATTATTATTATTATCATTATTATTATTATTATTATTATTATTATTATCATTATTATTATAATGATAATAATAATAACAACAAAAACAACAACAACAACAACAACAACACCGAATGGCCTAATAGTAATATTACAGAACTAGTAGATACAAAATAATACATAAATTTTGTGTTCCACTTAGCTATAATATATATATTACACTATATATACAGTTTTGTTGGACTTATTCATTGAGCTAAATTTTACCTGCAGTATATACTTGTATCATGGAGATTATGAATCTGTTTTAGTTGTATTTGAAATAATTTACTGGCCAAATTACATATCTCTAATGAAGTTTATATATATATATATATATATATATATATATATATATATACATTTTATTTTTTATTACCGTATCTTTCTGTTAAGTTACATTATTGTTTCAGCTACACGGCCGTTTTTTTGGCCGTCTGTAACTTCCTCAGACTTTTACAGAAATGTTCGTTATTATGGGATGAAAGAGTGAAAGCTTCACTCTTTCACTCTACACTCGCATATTTGCTCTACAACAGTATTGAGCACTTTTTTCAGTTTTTATTAATTACCATTTCCACTATATCCATATATATATATATATATATATATATATATATATATATATATATATATATATATATATATATATATATGGAAGTTAAAGTAACGTAATAAAATCAATTCTGTTGATCTTGGCTTTCAGGCCAAGATCAAGGTGTAGTATCTGTTCTAATGCTGCTCTTAAATTAATTTTTCCTCCGATAATGGAGGGGAAACCCTTTATACTGAGACAATTATTATTTTGAGGAGCTGGTTTTCCCCCACATTAAAAACGACCTCGTGTCACATTTTTCTTTCATTGGGAAACAAATAAATACCAATAAAATCAATTCATTAAGGGAAAACTTATCGGAATAATAGAAAGCTCAACGAAATTGTATTGAAGCTTATTTAGAAGTAAACAAGAAAGGAAAATAAAGGTATAAAAACTATATATTAATATATATATTCATTTATTCAACAGGGTGCACATTTATTTAGGGATGCTGAGTAAGTGGGGACATTTTATGCCAGGACATTCGAAGCCTAATGCTTCTCGTCAGAAGATTGGAGAAAGTGCTACGTAATATGATAGGAATGCAACGTCTAGCGATAGTATAATTAAGAGTGAAATACATTATTGAGGCTGTTTGGTGAAACTACAAGTGGTTTCTGTGATATGTAGTTTGCATTATGTAATGGATGTATGTATATAGCATATTTGTCATAGTAGGTTTAATGTATGTGGAATGCGTGTGTGCTTAAATTCTCAGGGTGGGTATGGAGTAGTTTGGTTGAAAAAGTTGCTCAATTAAACCTATGTGTATATGTGTTTTATGTGTAAAAGGCATTTACATAAAATAGGGGGTTTATACTATGTTTGCATAATTTTTAGATGTCACGGGTTCGAGCCTGCCTGCCTACTACAATTATTTTTTTTTTTTGCTCAGCACACATCTACAAACACCCGGGCAACACCGGGCACCCAGGCTAGTCATCAATAAAAACAAATTTTCTTTTAAAATTAAGTATATAATCATGAAAAGATAAATGTTGTCATTGCATTCATTGCAGTGTTTATTTTTTAAAAGAAATCTTAGAAGTTATTGCTTTTTGCAAACGTATGTATGTATAGTTATCGTTCGAATTTCAAAATAATTTTCAATGTAAAATTTTTTTTTTTTAAATCGCTTTAATAAAATTAAATTACTATCCCTGTTAATAGTATAAATATGAACAAAACTATTGAGTATATATTAAAATTAGAAATCAATCGCATAGAATTAATTTATTCAGAAATGATTTTAGAATTATTATGCATCTGAATGAGTGTGTTTTGTTAGTGTTCCAAGCAATCAATCAATATATATATATATATATATATATATATATATATATATATATATATATATATATATATATATATATATATATATAACAAGTTACCCCATTAATTTATATATTCCCTATCCTTTTCTTTCTCCCCATTGATCGGTTGGTCATGACCCCCCCCCCAAAGTGGACTCCACTAGAATGCTTAAGCATGTGTACATGTACTCCTCTTCTGTGGATATGCAGACCTGGACATCTATGCTCTGACGTGTACATGCGTTCTCATGCTTGTATGCATTTGATTGTGCTTATGCATAGGTTTACATACTTTTATTTTATTTTTTCTTATTGTTTTATTGGTTGCATTATGACAGAATCTGCCAGCGCCATTCTCCTTTATTGTTTCGTCAACTATTACAATCCACTAAAAGTCTCAATAAAACTCTCCAATCTTCCAGATGAATTCTTTCTTGCAATAAGTTTACAGCCGCTAATTACTTTTAAAAAATACTTTTGCTTCAACCTCGTTAACTCTGCCTAAATTCTACCAAACCGTATCCACTGAACTATTCACCTTCACTCCCCCACACTCCACTAATTACTATTTTTACAACGGTAATTTGTCATGACAACCAGATCATCCTCCTCCCTTACCTCACAATTTGGTCCCTCCCCATTCTTGAATTAACTCAGTCCACTGCATGCTATCTTTCTCTACTTATTCTTCAAATCGCTCTCTCCCGAGTTAAACTCACAAATTGGACTGTTTCATATCTGCCTTTTCACACAGGAATTTATTTTCTGGACCATTTCTAAACTCGAAAAACATGCATTCAAACTACAACAAACATGGATATTTTACTTTCACTAGATTTTGGACCCAATAACTACGGGAACACCCTCTTACATAAAACACTTTTTCTTTTTTACTCAACTCCATCTGTTTCATTGTCCTATATTTCATTTTCCCACTGATTCTTTTCATACTTAGACTCTTTAAATACTTTATACTTTAGTTTCTTTATGTATTTTACTAACTCCTCCCCTCTGACGAGAAAAATGTACTTCTTCGAAACTCTTTGGATTAAGGACTTTCATCTCTATTCGTGTTTCCGACTAATAAATATGTGTTTAACTCATGCTAAATTGTTTCTCAACATGTTTTTTAGACCCATATATATATATATATATATATATAGTGCCGTCAAAAAGAAAGTCCGCACTTGTAATTTTTCAAAACCTGCAAAATTAAGCTAAATTTAATGTAACTGTTTAAACAACCTATATCTCATTTGATTCGGCTTATATTCTTCTATATTCTTATAATTTTAACTGTTCATATTTGACTTTTAATTGAAATATTCTAGTGTTCACATCAATTTAAAAAAATAATTCAAATTGAGGAGGAAAAAAAGAAAGTCCGCAGCAACAAAAAAACAATTATTCTCTATTAGAGTAGATAAACTTAGGACTTTATAAAAAAAAAAGTTAGAACTTTTTTAACAATAAAAAAAAAAATGTAAATTAAATATTTTCCACATCCGAACGTAACGACTTTTATTCTATAAATAGATAGACACTCGACCAAGTTATCCGAAAATAGAAATCTTCTTACACTCTAGAAAGACATGACGATATACCAGCTACCAGTTGACAAAAAGACGGCGGACGGATCACTATGGCAAAAACGTTAAGTATTTTTTTAAAACTAATCCTGAATGTTTTTTATGTTACCTTGTTTTTAAACTTGTTTTTCTTGTTTTATTTATGTATTTTGTCTGTATTCTCCTGTCTTATCCGTCCCCCCCATGCTACAAAGTAAACGATAAAAATAAACAAAATGCCGGAAACTAACGATAAAAAAAAATGCCCGAAATTATTCTCTATTAGAGTAGATAAACTTTGGATTTATATAAAAAAAAAAAGTTAGAACTTTTTTAATAAAAAAAATGTAAATTAAATATTTTCCACATCCGAACGTAACGACTTTTATTCTATAAATGGATAGACACTCGATCAAGTTATCCGGAAATAGAAATCTTCTTACGCTCTAGAAAGACATGACAATATGCCAGCTACCAGTTGACAAAAACACGAAGGACGGAACACTATGGCAAAAACGTTAAGTATTTTTTTAAACTAATCCTAAATGTTTTTTTATGTTACCTTGTTTTTAAACTTCTTTTTCTTGTTTTATTTATGTATTTTGCCTGTATTCTCCTGTCTTATCCGTCACCCCCCCCCATGCTACAAAGTAAACGATAAAAACAAACAAAATACCGGAAACTAACGATAAAAACAAATGCCGGAAATTATTCTCTATTAGAGTAGATAAACTTAGGACTTTATAAAAAAAAAAAGTTAGAACTTTTTTAACAATAAAAAAAATGTAAATTAAATATTTTACACATCCGAACGTAACGACTTTTATTCTATAAATAGATGGACACTCGACCAAGTTATCCGGAAATAGAAATCTTCTTACGCTCTAGAAAGACATGACGATATGCCAGCTACCAGTTGACAAAAAGATGGCGGACGGAACACTATGGCAAAAACGTTCAGTATTTTTTTAAAACTAATCCTAAATGTTTTTTATGTTACCTTGTTTTTAAACTTCTTTTTCTTGTTTTATTTATGCATTTTGTCTGTATTCTCCTGTCTTATCCGCCCCCCCATGCTACAAAGTAAACGATAAAAACAAACAAAATGCCGGAAACTAACGATAAATAAAAAAAATGCCGGAAATTATTCTTTATTAGAGTAGATAAACTTAGGACTTTATTTAAGTAGTATACTTAATATATACTATTACTGCAAGCTTGCCTGTATTGAAAATGCTTGCTTCCTTGCTGGCCAATCAAACCATCTAATATAGTTAGCCTTATGTTCAAGTACATTCGAAATATAATACAGAGCAAAGAAAAAGTTACCCATGAAAACGAACCTCCTAAAGTAAAACCTTGAATAATTATCTAAACTCGAATTTGAATTAATATTAAGCTGACTTTACAAACTGATAATAGTTAATTATTGGATTTTAATTAATTATAAGGTAAACTCTAATGACTCAAACTTGATAGATAACGACAAACTTCCACCCATTAATATGGGAGGGGAGATTATCATCAAAAGTGTCCTGAATTGTTAACTTAGCACCGGACTTACTACTTAGATATAAATAAATCACTTGTACCCATTCCCCTCCTCCCCCCTTCTTTTTTTTTTAAATGGAGAGTAGATAATACAGTGGATGTGTTATCGGCAGCTCCAGTAACTCTCACTTCTCTCCTATTTTGTCATTCAGTCCTCATTCAATGAGTGATTTTTCTGACAAAGGGTGAAGAAAAAGCTGCTTAAAGGTCGGTAGTACTTGGTGACCAGTAGTCTGAGATGTCCGAAAATTTTCTGTCTCTGTCTGTCCTTGTGGCCATGTCACTAGTAAGGGTGCTGGAGGTAAACGTTTTGTCTGGGCTGACGTTATCCGCCTGATAGTCAGGGACCCGAACCTTGGATTAACCACTAAGGAGGTGGTCCTATCAGCAGGCGCAAAGTACTGGGACAGCTGTATTGCCATTTGGTGAGTGGATCTGGATCATGGAGTAGTCTCTGGTGGGGCCTCTCGATGCCATACTAGTGGGTAATTGTTACAGCTTTACCTTTTCGTGTGCTAAAAAAAAAAAAATTCCTGTCTTTTTCTCTCTTACTTTCCCTCTAACACAGTATGCCGACCTATTCCACAAATCTAAAACCTCAACATGAAATATCTCCAGAATAAAAACCCAATTAAACATAGAACCCTATCTCCCAACATAGACCCCTACTACCAGGTCTCCTTCTCCAACATCAGGGGTCTACGTTCCAACCTTCCAGAGGTTGAAACCCAATTACAGGAGACGAAACCGAACATATTATTTCTAAGTGAAACTGGAATAGGGCCGACCACTTCCCTAGATGAGTTCATAATTAACGGATACTCTAATTTAACAGCTAAATCTGACACCCAATATCGCCATGGGCATGGAATATGTGCCTACATTAAGGATGGCTTCCCGTGTGGCAGGGATATCTCTAGAGAAGATCCTAATTTACCCTATATGTGCTTCAGGCTTGCACTTGCTAACACCACTGCATTTATATTTTCCCTCTATAGGCCCCACAACTGCGGAGTTACTATCTTTAAGAGCATATCTGAGACAATAGACCACATACTGTCTTCACATCCCTCGGCTAACATCCACATCTGTGGTGACTTCAACGTCCATAACGTGGAATGGCTGACCCATTCAAATAAGGCAGATGATGAGGGGAGGTTTTGTCATGATTTTGCCATTGCTTATGACCTCACTCAGATTGTTCGCGAACCCACCCGTGTGCCCGATACACCCAGTCAATATGCAAGCCTCCTAGACCTTTTTCTCTCAACTTCCCCTGAGCTATGTTCATGTTCTGTTCATTCTCCTCTAGGATCCTCCGACCACTCCGTCGTATCAGTTAAGATAAAAACGAAATGTAAGAAGCCCCCAGACGTACCCCTTCACCGTACTGTATACCGATACTTTATAGCTGACTGGGATAGCTTCCGTACATTCATATCTGATTTACCTCTGCACTCCATGTTTAAAAAAGAAGTGTCCTCTATTGTATCAGATCTGACCGAATTGTTAATTGTAGGCATAGACCAATTCATACCATCTAAAAAATTCCAACAAAAACCTAACAGCCAGCCATGGTTCTCCCCAGAATGTGCTGCTGCTATCGCGCACAGAAATCACTTTTTCCATAGCTACCAACGTAATAGATGCGCTGGGACTGAAGCTGCTTTCAGGACTGCCAGCAACCACTATAAAAGAGTAATAAAAAATCCAAGAGAGCTATATGCCCAGTCTGTTAAATCCAAGGTAGCTGATCAGCGGCTTGGTTCCCACCAGTTTTGGCAAATAACAAATAGGATCCTGAACAGAAGTGTGCATTCTATCCCAACCATTATCAATAGACCAGAGGTCATCTCGTCAGCGTCAGACAAGGCCAAACTATTTGCAAAGAACTTTGCAGCTAATTCTACCCTATGCGACGAAGACCATCAACTCCCCATATTTCCTCCTATAACACAGAACAAGCTAGGTAACATACAAATATCCGTGCATGAGGTCGCCATGCTAATCAAGATCCTAGATTCCAGTAAAGCAACTGGCCCTGATGGCATCCCAATTATAGTGTTAAAAAAGCTTCAACCAGAACTTGCTCCCATATTTACGAAACTGTTTAAGCGCTGCCTTAAGGAGAAGTGCTTATTGACTCCCTGGAAGACCTCATCAGTTTGCCCTGTATTTAAGAATTCGGGTGATAAGTCATCTCCCTCTCAGTACAGACCAATAAGTCTCCTGTGTGTTATGAGTAAGTTGCTGGAATCCATATTAAATAGAGAAATAGTCAACCACCTCAGCAGGAATAACCTTCTTAGTGACACACAATATGGTTTCCGCTCTGCAAGATCTACCGCAGATGTGCTGACGGTTATATCCCACAGGATTAGTGAATCTCTTGACAAAGGCTTCCTTTCTAGGGCAATTGCTCTTGACATATCAAAGGCCTTCGACAAGGTATGGCATAGGGGTCTACTTCACAAGATTTCCAGCTACGGTATAACTGGAAATGTTTTCTCAATCATTAAATCATTTCTCTCCGATAGGCTCATAAGAGTAGTGGTCGATGGACAAAAATCGGAGGCCTGCAATATAAATGCTGGAGTCCCTCAGGGGTCAATCCTGGGCCTAACTCTCTTCCTGATCTACATCAATGACCTCCCTAAACACATGCTTAAATCATTCGTTGACATCTATGCTGATGACACGACCATCTACGGCAACACATCAAAGGCTGTAAATGACAAAGTTCTCTCTGATTCTCTCTCCTCTGATCTCGAGTGCATGGTTCAGTGGGGGAAGATGTGGCTGGTTACCTTTAATGCATCCAAAACCAAACTCCTATCCTTACATCATCAACGCTCTGATCCCCATCTGGCATCAATTGTGATGGATGGCTCTCGTCTGAGTGAGGCTCCGTGTTTTGACAAGCTTCTGGGTTTGACCTTTACTCCTGATCTGAAATGGAACACGTACATCAAGTCTGTTGCCAAGGTTGCTGGAAAGATGGTGGGATCCTTCTACCGCTCCAGAAGATATCTCACTACTGATGCAATTCTCTATCTATATAAAAGCCAAGTACGTCCAAGGATGGAATGCTACTGCCATATCTGGGCAGGAGCTGCTAAAAACAGTCTATCCTGCCTTGACAGAGTACAAAATAGACTTCGTGGCTTAGTGGGGGATGTCCTTTTCTCTACCCTGCAACCTCTCTCCCACAGAAGAGACGTTGCGAGCCTATCCTTGTTTTATCGTTATTTCCATGGCAGGTGCTCGTCTGAACTCCAATCTCTGGTCCCCCCTCGCCAATCTTTCACGAAAAACACCCGTTTAGCTGAATCCACTGTGAAAAATTTCCCCCACTCTATATCTGTGCCTAAATCAAAACGCGGATTCCATGGACAAAGCTTCTTTCTTAGAATTGCACGCCTGTGGAACTCTGTTCCGTCTGCCTGTTTCCCACCGGACTACAACTTGGATGTCTTCAAGTCCAATGTTAACAAATTCCTAATGAACCGCCCCCTTCAAATCTCCACACTAACGTAATGTACTTGCAATAACCCTTATCCCTGAGTGGCTTCCGGGCCTTGATAAGTGGTGATCAATGTGTAAAAAAAAACAAAAAAAAACAAAAAAAATACAGTCGCTTAAAACCAGCTTCAATTATAGCCCCTAAATCAGTTTAAAATGCCCACCAACAGGCAGCAAAGCATCTCCAATCGTAATTGTTGTTGTTCTAAATTATGCAACGTAACATTTAGTCCATATGCAACGACTTTCTCTTAGTGATCGTCAGGAGCTCATTAATCTCCACCTTTCTGGTTTATCCAATCGAAAAATCGGCCGTAGATTGAAATGAGATGAGAAAATGGTACAAAAGACTGTGCAAAAGCACCAAAACACCGGCAGTGTTCGTGATGCCCCTAAATCTGGTCGAGTTACTTCTAACAGGGAAGACAATGCTATCAAGATCCACAGCCTAAGAAACAAATTTGAAATGGCTCCCCAAATCCAACAAGAGTGCAATCTCTTTCTACTGTCAGCAACAGATTAAAAGAATTTAATTCGCGAGGATATGTTATAAGATGCAAGCCAATGATTTCGGTAAAGAACAGAAAGCGTCGTCTGGGCTTCGTCTGATGCAATGAAGATCATGACTCTTCATATTGGTCAAAAGTGCTTTTTAGCGATGAAAGCAAGTTCAATAGGCTAG
>NC_136498.1:85140790-85278290 GCF_053919585.1 Euprymna scolopes | reverse complement strand
GGACTGACGAAACAAAAATTGAATTGTTTGGCCATATGGATGCTTCTTACGTTTGGAGGAAGAAAGGAGAAGCTTACAACCCAAAGAACACCATACCCACGATGAAACATGGTGGTGGTAGCCTAATGTTTTGGGGCTCCTTTTCGGCTAGTGGTCCAGGTAGTTTGGTCAAGATAGATGGAACCATGAAGAAGGAGCAATATTTGGAGATACTCCAGAAAAACATTAGACAGGATGCGGAGAAGCTCCATTTAGGACCAAACTGGTCCTTCAACAGGATAATGATCCAAAACATACTGCCAAAATAGTCAACAAATGGTTTGAGGATAATCAAATTAATGTTTTGGAATGGCCTTGCCAGAGTCCCGACCTGAACCCTATCGAAAACCTCTGGCACATATTGAAAACTGAGGTTAAAAAGCGGAAACCTAGAAATTTGAGGGATTTGGAGAACTACTGCATTGAAGAATGGTCAAAAATCAGTGTTGATGCTTGTAAAAACCTTGTTGATAAATATCCAAAACGGTTACAGGCAGTTATTAAGAATAAAGGGCATGCTATTGACTATTAGTAAGAGAGGTATGAATAATTTTGAACTAGTGCCATTATTGTTTTTCTTTGTATAATGTTTCAAACTTGCATAATTTATTTATTTGTTGAGTTTAAATTAAATGCCTATGCTTGATTTATCGTCTGAAATCCCTTTAATATTGTCTACCTTCTGGTTTGAGCAATATTCTTATAGAAATCTCAAAGATCCGAGGGGTATGAATAATATCGGGCACAAGTGTATATATATATATATATATATATATATATATATATATATATATATATATATATATATATATATATGAGGTTAAAAAGAACAAATCAAAACATAGTCTCATTTTAATTTATTTCGACCCAAAGTAGGTCTCATAAGACATGACAAACTAGTTTTGTCTGTAGCTAACTTAGAAGTGATTAACATACCGCACAGTTTAGAAGAGGGGAGGGCAAGCAAAAGGGAAAGAAGATTAAATAATAATAATGGGAGTGGAAACCATTTGTTAGGATACTTCAGTAGAAGATACGAGTTATTCTGATGCTGGAGAAGATGAAGAGGAATGGGGGTGATGAAACAGAGAGAGGGAAAGTGTAAATCATAAGCGATGGATGACCCAAGGAGAAACGAGTCAGATGTCCCTATTTACAATGCCTCCCCACGGGACAGAGTTAGACACCAGGGTCGTTTTTTAACGTGGAGAAAAGGTACAAAAATAAAAATTGTCTCAGTCGTGAAGGATTTCTCCTCTACCGAAAGAGAACAAGAAATAGAAGTCCAGCATCTGAAGAACAGATACTACACTTCGATCTTGTCCCGAAGGCCAAGAAGCCCACGAGTCAGATGTAGTGAGAATTTAAAGAATTTATAATAAAACGCTAATAGAAAAATAGGAAATAGAGAAGAATTTTTTTTAAATAGTAACAATAACAAGTAAAGACAAATAATAAACAAATATTTTTTGTAAAAATTGATAATATTAAACAAAAGTCAAATTGAATGAGCAAATAAAGTAAAAAGAAAGGAAGATGTACGTTGGCTAACAACTGGCCAATTCTACTGCTTTTGACAAAATCTCAGTGTCGTAATAAGCTACTCTTCTATTTAAGACTTACGAATTTCATTCTAATATGATAAGATGAGGGAAAGAACAGATATGGACCTAAGAACCACATATTTGCTAGTATTATATATATATATATATATATATATATATATATATATATATATATATATATAATATATATATATATATATATATATATATATATATATATATATATATAAATCACAGACAAGCATTATTGTCCCCCGCCACTGCGTCCGCACATCCACACCCTTATGTGTGCTTTACTCCGCATTGAGCTCTCACACTTGAGATTTTCTACAGCAGCACACACACACACACACACACGCACACACACACCTATAGATAGATAATGGGTTATGAAAACGAATGAGATGAAGATGAAAATAATCTTTTTGTTGATCCGTTTCTGATATAATATTTCAATCGTTTTATTTCTTCAGATGCCAAAATGTTCTCAACACTTTCTAAAAACCTTATTACGTCGGATTAAAAATTTATTTTAAGAAACAACAGAAGCATTTTTTCTCATAAGTTATTGAAATGTGAGAAAAATAGATGACAAAAATGTAATTCATCCGAATTTGCCATATTTAGTTCAAATTTTATATTTTTATTTTACATATATTATAAAAACATATACTTCATATGCAATAATACACACACACACACACACACATATATTTATATATATATATATATATACTAGTGTATTCATTGGCATGCCACATGTATGGATATGCCGCTTGTCGGAATTTGTTTTAAAAAAACATAATTTCAAATTTAATGATGCAAAATTTAACATGACTGTTATGTTAATAAAATTTGTAGCAATGTATTATTACTCAAATACAATCTGTTGCTATAAAACGACAATTTGGTTCAACAAACTCAAAGACATTCGAATTGTTTGCTTTTAATCAAAAAAGATTAAAAGCAAACAAGAAAAATAATTATTAGAATGTTAAAACCTTGACTTTTGAAAACTCATAAAACTAAATTCTTATCTCGTGATTTATTAGCACGTTTGTTAGGAAAAAGGACGAAGCTGAAATGAAGATATTTGAGAGCATTTTAAACATTGTATGCATGATTAGAAAATTGATGCAGATGATTGTATGCTCTTGCTAATGTTCTCGTGTATTATACAATATTTTTTAAAAATTCTTATAATTATATATATACTATCAGGCTGTCCGGCGTTGCCCGGTCGTAATATACGCGTAAATATTATATTTTAATTCATGCACATTTCTTATTAATTATTATGGAGCCTATTCTCTATTGAGTATTATTCAATGTATAGCAATGATTTCAAAACATATGACTTTGGTACCATCCACTAGGATCGAAACTAGTAAATTTAGCACTCCAGTCTTAGTTGCCAATTTCGCCAGCATCGTTACCATCTAAGATACCGACAGATGGATACGAAGTGTTAAAAATGAAGCGATTTTCAACCATGAATGTTTAATTTTGCGCATATGCACAAGTAACAGAAAGAGTAATGTTTTATTCAACTTACCCTTCCAACGGCAACCGTTTTGTTTTCAATTTTAACCTCTTAGCAGCAAGTTAAATGTCATAGAGGAGTTTGGTAAAGAGTTTTTGCACACATACACCGACTAGGTCACACAAACGCACACACACACAACATATATTTCCGTGTATTAAAACGTTTTCGTCTTAAATTCTACTCAATCATGCAGAATGTAGAAATTATGCATAAATAGAATTCAGCATAATAGAAAAATAAAAGCAACCATCTAATAAGAAACCATAAAAATGAATAAGTAATTAATTATCACTCATTTTTCAAAGGAATATGTAAATTAGCTAACATGTAGTCGCTCACATATTCATGACTGAATCCTTTAGGAAATTTAATTTTTCAAATAGAAAAAAACAGGCTTTTGATATCAGTGTCAGCACGAGAAAAACTCAACTTTATAGATATATACACAACTTCTAATATATATATATATATATATATATATATATATATATATATAAATATATATATAAATATATATAATTTTAGGTTGTTATTGGTCAGAGGTAATGTAATAACTGAAGTATAACGCAGTTAATACAAGAGTGCTCAATACCGAAGTAGAGTAAGGAATACTTTTATATATTTTTACAAAAGCAGTAAAATAAAGCTACACAGTCATGAGCATGTTTTGATCAAGTTTTTAGAAACTAGAGACCTCTTCAGGCGGTCTTCCCTATATGAAAGCAATTCTTGCAATGGAGATTTCTGGTCAACTTACGGTAGAAGTTATTTATAAATAGAAATAAAGGATGAAATTAATCCGTGTGTGAAACATGACTAAAAGGGGTGTGGGAGTAGAGTAGACAGGGTGGTGGTTGAAAAAGTTAGAGGTGGGACAATAAGGACAGAAAGAGGTGATCTTATCTCGGTGTGTGAGTGTGTGTGTGTGCTACTTGTCCAAGGTATTAAGTATACTTGTGCATATTCGGTTTAAGTTAGGGAGTGTGGATTCTATGAGCATTTCAGAATCTTTCTAGGAAATCTGTTTTTGGTTTTAAGATGGGTCATTTGAAAATCAGGTCTTCGTAATATGACCAAAGCTCTGCTGTGGCCCTTCACCGTTCCCACCACCAATCCTTGCCACATCCTTGTAGTACTAATTTAGATCGGTCAAGGGAGAGAGAAGAAAAGGGGGGGAGAGACGTAAAAGAGAAGAGGAGAGAAGAAGAAAAAGAAGAAAATGAGGAAATAAAAAAGGAAGAGAAAAAGTTTCAAATGTTTAAACCCAAAATTGGCTGAATAGTTTGCTATAGACCGCAAAGGTCAACTCTTTTGACCTGGACCCCTTGGCAGCCAAATTTTTGGCCAAAAACCGATAAAAAAAACCAATGTCTGCATATACTTTATGTAAAATTCCAAATGTTTAAACAAAAAATTGACTAAGACCACAAAGGTAAAATCTTTTTTAAATTTGACACCAAGTTTCACCCCTTAAAATTTATTGTTTTGGGCTTACAACAAATTAAAAAGTTTGGTCCATGTTCCAGTAACCTACATCAAAAATTTCAAGTGTTTAGACCCAAAATTGACGGAGGAGTTTGGTAGAGTTTTCAAAGGTAAAATCGTTGAACTTTGACCCTTTGACAGCCAAATTTCTGGTCGAAAGCTGATTAAAATGATTTTCCCAAATCTCAATACCCTTATGTCAAATCTCCAGTCTGCAGACTGAAAATTGACAAAGTAGTTTCGTAGGGGAAAAAACCCGAGGGGCCCCTTTTATCAACACTCATCGGGAGTTAATCGTTGATCATAGAAAAATAAATAAATAAATAAATAAAATATCTCGCAAGAACAGACTTAATGGGGTGTGCGTGTAAATTTTCTTCAGAGCAATCTATAAGTTTTGAACCGTCAAACAGCTATATATATATATAACTTCAGATATATATATATATGTATATATATAACTTCAGATATATATATATATATATATATATATATATATATATATATATAACTGATATATATATATATATGTATATATATATAAATTCATATCATATATATATCTATATATCTATAAAAGTGAAAGTGTCTGTGTCTGTGTACATTTCCCTATGCAATAACTCTGTCAACTTTCAGTTTACACATTTGAAATTTGATATACATGGTAGTGAGAATCGAGAAATTCTTTGTAATCATTTTTCGGCCAGAAATTTTGCTGTTAAGGGATCAAAGTTCAACGAGTTGACTTTTGAGCACTCTACCAAACTCCTCCACCAATTTTTGGTATAAACAATTGAAATTTTAGATATAGGTTCCTTGGACATGGACCTAACTTAAAAACTTGATTTGAGCCCAAAACAATACATTTTAAGAGGTCATAATAGAGGTTTAAGTTTAAAAAATTTTACCTCTGCGGTCTCTACCAAAGTACTCAGACAATTTCCGGTCTAAACATTTGGAATTTTACATAAAGGGTATTCAGAGATATGGCAATCTTTTTAATCGGTTTGGGTCGAAAATCTTTAGTTACCAATATATAAATGTATTTAAGTATGTATGTTTGCATGTCTGCCTAAAACTTTCGACAGAGTCAACGGATGTTCACAAGATCAGTATCGTTTTGAAGTCCGACCTTTCAGACAACAAATACCGAAAAATTGGCTAAAAACATTAATATCTTCACCTTAAACTCAGCACTTTTCTACGGGGAGGGGGGGTCGTTTTTTTCGCCGATATTTTTGAAAGTCATCCTCTCCTTTTGATTGTCTAGCCTTAATTAAAACCTACGTCACTTCCGGTTTGGCGCCGGTCGTAACAGCAAAGACGTCAGGTTTTTTCACATTCTTTTCTTCCTTCACGGTACGGGTTCGAGCCTGCCTTCCTACTACCACTTTTTTTTGTTTTTTTTTGTTCAACACACACATCCAAACACATGGGCAACGCCGGGCTGAAATGCTACTATATTTATATATCTATGAAAACGAAAGTGTGTGTGTGTGTGTGTGTGTGTGTATGTGTGTGTGTGTGTGCGCGTGTATGTATGTGTGTGTGTGTGTGTCTGTCTGTCTGTGTACATTTCCCTACACAATATCTCTGTCAATTTTGAGTCTACAGACTCGAAATTTGATATACAGGGTAGTGAGATTTGGGAAAATCTTTGTGTTAAGTTTTGAGACATTGTGTTGAACAAAGATGGCGACGTAGTACAGATCAGTAACCAAGATGGCGGCCAAGAATCAAATGAGGTCCGTGATGTAGTTAACGGCGAACTGATTGAATCCAAAATTCGACAATTTTTATAATAATTTTGAAACGTTTTGATTGGTTGTTTAGCACAGCCGGTGGTTATAAAAATGATTGGCGAATCCATTGGTCACATACCCCCATTACTCGTGATGTGGAAGGTCTCCTAGCGGCTTTGGCTGCAGGGAGACAGGGTAGAAGCACTCGTCAAGGATTCATCACTTGACACTCAGCCCGACAGATGAGGGGCCAGGAACCGGCCCAGCACCTATCGGACTGAGGTACGCCACCTGGGTAATACCTAAGAGGTCCACCCTCCCAGGCCTTGCCACTGGGCTTTCCGGTGGAGTAAGTTTATCGCTTACTGCCTGAGGCGCCCCTACCAGGGAATGCTGACGGGGTTACTCAGGCAATTTTTACAATTGCAGGAGTGCCCCTCCTTTAGAGGAGCCTGCTGGTTTCCCACTTTCCGGCCTTATGCCACATTTTGCTGATGTGGGCAGCAAATAAATCTCTACTCCCATTAGGAGTCAAAAACATTTTAACCCCCCCCCTTTTGATATAATGGAAAATCCTTTCGGATTCAATTTTGGTTTGACTTGAGAAAAGGAAAGAAAAATAAATAAATAAATAAAAATAAAAATAAACAAATAAATGAACAAAGAAAAATAAACCATAAAATATTTATTTTGGGGGAATTTGTCTTTATTCTCATTATTTATTAGTTTTGGGGGAATTTGTCTTTATTCTCATTGGTCAAAAAGAATTATTAATATATTGGTATGATGTGTGCAAAAAGAAGCCAAAGATGGCAGCATAGTTCAGATCAGTAACCAAGATGGCGGCCAAGAATCAAATGCGGTCCGTGGCGTAGTTAACCTGTTAAGTTTTGAGACATTGTGTTGAACAAAAATGGCGGCATAGTTCAGATCAGTAACCAAGATGGCGGCCAAGAATCAAATGCGGTCCGTGACGTAGTTAACGACGAACTGATTGAATAAAAAATTCGACAATTTTATAATAATTTTGCGATGTTTTGATTGGTTGTTTAGCACAGCTGTTGGTTATAAAATTAATTGGCGAATCCATTCGTCTCATACCCCCATTAGGAGTCAAAAACATTTTACACTTTGTAATCTGTTTTTCCGGCAAGAAATTTTGCTGTTAAGGGGTCAAATGTCAACGATTTGACTTTTGAGAACTCTATCAAACTCCTCCGGCAATTTTGGGTATAAACAATGGAAATTTTAGATATAGGTTCCGTGGGCATGGATCTAACTTAATAACTTGATTGGGGCCCAAAACAATAAATGTTAAGGGGTCATAATAGTGGTCAAAGTTTAATAAAAAATTGACCTCTGCGGTCTCTACCAAATTACTCAGACAATTTCTGGTCGAAATATTTGAAATTTTACATAAAAGGTATTCATAGATAGGGCAAGCTTTTTAATCGGTATCGGTCGAAAATTTGTAGTTACCAATATATAAATGTACGTATGTATGTTTGTATGTCTGCCTAAAACTTTCGACAGAGGAGACGTATTTTCACATGATCAGTATTGTTTTAAAGCTCGACCTATCAGACGACAAATACCGAAAAATTGGCTAAAAACATTAATTTATGCACCCTCAACTGGGCAATTTTCTACAGGGAGGGGTCGCTTTTTTCACCGATATTTTAAACCTACGTCACTTCCGGTTTGGCGGTGGTCGTAACAGCAACGTTTTTTCCCCATTATTTTCCTCCTTCGCGGTATGGGTTCGAGCCTGCCTTCCTACTACTATTTGTTTTTGTTTTTTTTGCTCAACACACCTTCAAACACCCCTTAACATTTATTGTTTTGGGCTCAAATCAAGTTATTAAGTTAGATCCATGTCCATGGAACCTATATCTAAAATTTCAAGTGTTTAGACCCGAAATTGAGGAAGGAGTTTGGTAGAGTTCTCAAAGGTCAAATCTTAAAACTTTGATCTCTTAACAGCCAAATTTCTGGCCGAAAACCGATTACAAAGATTTTCCCAAATCTCACTACCCTGTATATCAAATTTCGAGTGTGTAGACTGAAAATTGACGGAGTTATTGTGTAGGGAAATGTACAGACAGACAGACAGACAGACGGACAGACACTTTCACTTTTATAGATATACTAGCAGTACCCTTTATATCAAATTTCGAGTCTGTAGACTTAAAATTAACAGAATTAATGCATAGGGAAATGTACACAGACACACAGAGACGTTCACTGTTATATATATATATATATATATATATATATATATATATATATATATATATATATATATTCAATGTATGGTAGCATTTTTAATAGTTAAACAATTAGATGATTTTATAGCCATAATATGAGAGTGCTCAATAAGAAATAGAGGTGTATATTATTTTAGAATATTTTATATTTATTTGAACATATTTTGCGGTGTATATTTAAACGAGTTTTACTTACCTGTGTTGACAGGTAATCAAAATGGTGTTATTACAACCTTACAGTGGAAAATGTTAACGTTTTTCTTAACATTACATTAATAAACTTAATAACTTAACATTACATTAATATCTTCTGTTTGGAACAGCGCATGACATAATGATAAAGGATTTTGTGCTTTCTCTGTTCCGAACAAACTGCTGTTGAATAATAAAAGATATCCATTTAAAAAATATCATCAAATTTTTCTTTAAGCATGAGGAAAGTATTTGAAAAAGAAAGCGTAAATTTTAATTTTATATTTTGATGCTTATCGAAATATTCCCAAGGTGTTAAGACGAACTGAATGGGATTTTAAAAAAATGGACATGCATTCAAATTAAACATGATCTCATTATAAAATACAGCTTCTTCCCGAGCAACTGAAAGATTTTCCATTAAAAATTGGCTTTTCATTTGCACAAAACAATTATTTTGATTGCACTACCACTGGCATTTTGGTGAGAAAACATTCCGATGCATCAAAAAGAAAACAAAACAAATCAATCTTATCAAAGCAGATTTATATGGAATTAACAACTGATGCCTATCTGTCAACTGATGTGGCCATATTCAACAAAAACATTTCAAAGTTTGAAGAAAAAAAAAAGCATCATGATGAATGTTAAAAATTAAGTAAAAATCAGACTTAATATATTATTTTATGATAATTGCATATTTCAATGATTTTATATTTGAAGGACAATACAGCTTATTTAATCTAATTTTACTTTTTATAAATAAGTAAAAATTTAATTATTAGCTATAATCAAGTTGATATCGTTATTAATGAAAGGATGAACATGCAACAACTTAATTCGAAGTTCTCACATCAAGATTAAATCCTATCAGTTTAGAATGAAATACATAATTTTATTACAGAAATACACCTCTTATAGAATAAATATCAAACACAATATGCAAAAGGATTGGTTTTAAATCCAGAGAGGAAATTGACGTTTATATCTCATCTTATAGATATTACATTCACTCAACTTATGTGCGTGAAAGAGAGAGAGAGAGAGAGAGAGAGAGAGAGAGAGAGAGAGAGAGAGAGAGAGAGAGAGAGAGAGAGAATCTCCAATAATTTAAAACAGTGATTTAGAATAAAAAAGTAAAACAAATTTATTAAGGGTGATTTTGGTTGGTTGGTTGTTTTTGTTTTACGGCATATCAACTCTTTTCGGGTTATTTAATGCCGAATCCAAAGATTTTGAAGAAAAATTGTTTTAATAGAATATATTTGGTGTTTTCACGTCGGTTTCTATTTAACCCATAGTTGGGACCCTAACAGGTACTACTACTCCGGGTCAGAGTGGATCTGGGAGCAATGGCAATTAAAGGGTGGCTCCACACTCCCCAAAGCCTGCAAGATGGGGCCTCACCACTGGATATAGTTTAAGATCATATCCAGGACCCCCATTGAGGGGCTTTTACCCTCTACAGGGGGGGGCAGTCGGCGTATTCTAATGTCCCACCGACAGGGCCATATTAAGGGTGAATAAGCAAAATATAATTGAAAGTAAATAGATGCTCAGGAAAATCTAGTATTATTAGTTCCTTACATCAAGTGGCTTCACATTTTGTATGGAGTGATGTCTCTATCAAAATATGTATACATATATATAATATATTTTCTATTATACATGTGTAGTGAAATAAAATTAGAAATAATGCAACCTATTTTTTTTTAATCAATTGATTTCCACTGAATATTTATAAGATAACCCGTGTATTACAGCAATGAAAATGGTTAATTTATTTACAAAATACAAACAAACAACAAATAACTCTAGATAAATATTTAAAATAAAAGTCATGTTTCTTATAAAAATATTTTCATGAGTAGGGTAATTCTGAAGCTAGAAAAGTAGAATTTTCAACTTTCCTTGCCAACGTTGTGTGGATGAAAATGGTTGAATACCTAGAAACTTCCTATATGGTGAGTCAGCCAAGGAAAATACTTTTGTGGATCGAAGTAAGTACCAATCAAAACACGAGTGAATCTGCAGGCTTCAAATTGACATCATGGGGGCAGACAATACAGAAAGGCACCTCAAAGTTCGAAGGAAGGTTTTCCCAACAATCAAGATGAAATGGTATTGAAGGAATGACAGAAGTCTGAGAGACAAGCATTCAATTCTGTCGATCCAATGTGTGGAAGAGACAGGCAAGTAGAAATCAGCACCCAGACAAAAAATCCATAGTTTTACGTTTGAAACCTCCCATATTGACACATACATTCGATATTTGACATCATATCATTTTCGTAATAGCAATGTACATAATAATGATACTATGCTTAATACTTTGCATAAAAAGAAAATAGCATAAATTTTAAATTTACGGTTGAAACTGTATAATATTCCATAATAATAAATACATCTTGATCATTTAAATTAAGATCAGTTCTGATGAATCATATTACAAAATTTGGGTTGATCAGTTTTACTTTAAAATGATTTCGAATTTGGAGTTTTTAAAATCTCACGAATAATTTTTGGAATTTTTCTATATTATTATTTATGATTAGATGTCTAGTTTTAAATTCTTTATTAGATGAAGTCAAATTGTAAAAAGATTTTTATGGAGATCAGATCAATCAACGAAATGATTGAAACCATTTATTTCACGCCAGTGATAGAATCCAAACATAACTAAAGAAGTTTAAGACATGCAATATCAGTGGTTATATATATATATATATATATATATATATATATATATATATATATATATATATATATATGGCGAGATGCCATTTCCACAGAAAGATATAAACAGAGATTGAAGAGGATAAGATAGACGATCAGATATTGGTTCCCTATGTGTAGATTTGAGACCGAGAGTGCTGATGTTGTTCTGATTATATATATATATATATATATATATATATATATATATATATATATATATATATATATATACTGAAGAGGTCATCGCTGGAGCACATTCAATTGTTTTGCAGGTACAAATTGGAGACAGGTGAAACGGAGACTCAGAATGAAGGATGATAATGACATCTGTTTACATCTCGACGACGACTGTGACGATTCTTAGGGACTTCATATTGTTAATACGGATTTGAGACATTTGTACAGTTCTTGTTAACACAGAGGAGGGGAGATACATTATTGATGGAGGTGGGGACACATTACTTATAAGGGTTTTATACAAAGTTCGTTTACAAGATGATGAAAGACAAAACACATTTACCTTTCAGTTGTTGAATGACGACACGAAGACAAACAGTTACAAAATATTAGATAGTGATTATTTATTCATCAGCCGGCCATATAATGATGTCAGATATTCAAACCTTTTTGTCTGCATGGTCTACTCTTCTACCCTTCGCGCTAAGGGCACCAGCTTCACTCTCTAACCCTCTCTCTCTGGCTGTGAGTGTGACTCTCTCTGATTATCTGATTCTAACTTCGAACCCTGTTTCAATATATTGAGAATCTTCTTTGTTTATGACGTCAGAGGTCTGCTGTCAACTAACGTGACTTTATCACGTTTACCCGTGCCCTTTACACGTGTTACTAACATACCTCTGATGAACAAAAGAAATCCGTAAATTATTTTGTATCGTTTAACCTATTTGTTACATAACATTTTCAACTTTGTTATTGTCCATTCTTTAAACTGACATTTTTAATATCTAGTTTATTTCTAAAAGAATGGACAATCGCTCTATCTCTGAGATAAATAATATTTAGTCATTTCTAAAAGAATTTACAATCGACTGCCTTCCTAGGATTTCAATTATCCATTTGCCTACAGGGTTCGATTCTAGCCTTTTCCTAATATCATTTTCACTTATCTTGTCTTTATTCTTACTTACATAAGAAGGGGACAGCCCTTCTTATGTAATAATTCGACGATAAGGGTTAAGATAGTAGAAGGATAATCGGCAACATGTAGAGATGGGATGGGCAAAAGATTACTTAAAAAGAACTGATTATCTGAATGAATAACTTATTACATTTAAATACAACCATGTAGTCAGTTAAGAAGATATTAGTTGAGTATCAACCATGCACATAACGATAGACAGTAAAAAGAGTAATATTTCTTGAGTGTGAAAAGAGCCGTAGGGATGAGAAGAGATCATGCCTTACTAGATTGCAGAGTCAATTTCATACAATATCAAGATAGGAACGAATGCCCTGAGAGCTACACAGGTAAAGGATTGCATGTGAAGTACTTTCTACAATCATCCACCATTTTCCAGAAACCTTAGCAACTGATTTGGTATAAGTCTTGCTTTTCAGGTTTCGGTGAAAGTCAGACGCAAAGGCTTAAATTTTGACCGAGAAAAAATGAAAATCCACTCAGATATTTCAGATATCTGGTAGAACACATTCTTTTTGAAAATGGATTTTAGAGGGATTTCAGATATAAAGGATATTAATCTGTCCTAATTAATTCTTGAATATCGATAAAAGTTTTTATGAAAGGGACATTAGAGGACGTATTGAGATTTGATATGATCATTAGTAGGAAAACTAACTGGTTTCAGATGACACAGAACAGTAGATGTGCACTGTTTATTTAAAATTGAGAAAAAAATCAAGAAGACTTGTGAGATGTCTATCAGAATCAAATGGTCTGTCAACAATTTGAGTAAGCTTATATGCAAAGGAGAAATTGTGACAAAAACAAAGTTCTTATCCTTGAAAGATCAGGCAGATGATTCAGGCAAAACGTTTACCAACACTCTTCTTAGTGACATGACAACAAAAATAAAAAGAGATAATTACTCATTTTACCTCAAGCTATTTCTCGTGCTAAATTTCTGCCCAGGGAACAGCGTTTACTTCTCCTCTTTGTCAAAAACATCACTCATGGAAAATGAAGATTGAGGGGCAAAGTAGAGGAAGCGAGAGTTACTGGCTGCGAAAATGTATCCACAGCAATGAATGTCTGAACTCTTCACTTTTTATAAAAAAATGCATTAAATATTTTCCATTTTATTATTTATATATAGAGAGGCATTTGAAAGAAATGGAAAATGGACACACGACTCAAACGATATTTCTCTTGTTTCAAACAAATAACATGTATTAATTGCATTAGCAATTATTTCTAGCAACTAAGCTAATAGAATGTTGCTTCTTTTGTATGCCGTCGATGGTATCACTCATCCAGATTTCATGAGTTAATAACATTTTATCAATAATTTCTTTGTTTGCATTAATGAAACTGACCACACCAAGGAACTATAAATGTTATGCATATTTCTTTTCTGTTTCTTAAGAAGTACTTGACTGCATAATCTGAAATTAATTAAAAATAACAAAGCACCAATCATTGTACGTCTAAACAACATCTGACTATGAATATGTAATTTAAAAATATTTTCTAAGAAAGTACAAAAAGTTGTCAAGAAAACATGTTAGGTGAAAATTGCTTTTATGAAAATATTCAAATTCGACTTTAAAAATATTATTATGAAAATATTCAAATTCGACTTAAAAACTGTTATTATGAAAATATTCAAATTCGATTTTAAAAATATTATTATGAAAATATTCAAATTCGACTTTAAAAATGGTTTTATGAAAATATTCAAATTCGAATTTAAAAATGTACAATAAAAACTGCCATATTCGCATTATTTTACTAAAATTAACAATTTTTTAATTCTTTGCAATTTTTTAATTCTTTGTAATGAAATGGTTTCAAATGTTTCTCAAAGAAACTAAAAAAGATGAGAAAAAATGATTCTCTAAATTGATATTTTATCCAAGTATGGTATTTTTCTCTTTCTATAAATGTGTATGTTAAAACATTGTGAAAAAATATTTCCATTTTAAAATGCATTTCATATAAAATTCCCTAAGCATTCCCGTAGGCAAATGTTAAATCAAACATGTTTGAAGGTAAAACATGATACAACGAGAAATATGAAATATTCCAACAAATACACAAAAAAAAATGTCAAAAATAAAACAGTGATGTGGGAAAATCTAAACATTTAACCCCAAGCATAGATAACAATGCTAAGAGCAACAATAAGAAGAATGCTAATCAGCTACAATGATTATAATAAACATTCCTGGATAGAAAAGTATCTTGAAGTGATGCAAACTGATGTCTTCATATATATATATATATATATATATATATATATATATATATATATATATATATATATATATATATATATATATAGTGATTTAAAGGTTATGAGGGGTTTTTGAAGCATGAAAAACGATGTTACTTTTTGTATTTAATATTTTTATTGTTATCTTTTATATTTCAAGCGGACTTCCGCTCTTGATCACAAAAAAGATATTTTTTGTAACCAAGAGCGGAGGTCCGCTTGAAATATAAAAAATAACAATAAAAATATTAAATACAAAAAGTAACATCGTTTTCATGCTTCAAAAACCCTTCATAACCTTTAAATCACTATCCTAAAGCATACGTGGACTTGTGTGTGTGTATATATATATATATATATATATATACATATAGGGATATACATATAGGGATATATGTATATATATATGTAAATAAATATATATATATATATATATATATATATATATAATTACATACATACATAGTTCAATTATACGTTCCATAATGGAACGCTGAAAAGTGTCGTCAGTTATATTTCGGAGTGGATCATGGGAATGTTTCGGTTCTTTCAACATCAGACACTCCTCCCCGCGCAAACCCGACCAGAGGTGATCGGTCTCCAGTCAACTCTCCATAAGTGCGCTTTCAGACACTGTTTAAATTGCGGCTGTACTCCACACAAAATCTTCCTGGCTTCTCGAATTGGCTGAATTCTAATGGCACGTGTTTTAGTATACGACAATGAAAAAAAAAAACGAAATAAAACCTTAAGACCACCTAAGAAGAAGAAGAATTAATTACAAATAAATCCAATCCTTCCCAATAATAATAGAGGTGGATATATACATGCATACGATCAATCACACACGCACAGACAACCATATGCAAATCATTCTTTGTTAAAAAAAAAAACTATCTTCAAGCTAAACCTTGTAAGTTTATCGCAGGAATTATAATTTTATAATTAAAGTCAATTGAAAAATAAAATAACTATTTACAACTGAGAAATATACTGTGCAAATAAGGGTACAAAAACGAAGGGTAAATATGCGACTAAGTACAAGTAGAAAAAAAATAAAACTTAAATTAACTATCAAAATATTCTAGGGTAAACTACAAAAACATCTAAAGGTATTTAAACAAAATCGCTGCAGAAAGTAAAAGAACGAAGAGGTAGAAATGATAAAAACTCTGGGCGCTTATACAGTTTAGTCAAGACATTAAAAAATGAAAATATTGAAAAAGTTATATTGTACATACTCGTTATAGTCTGAAGTTCTCTGAAAAAAATGTCACTTAATTTCATCAAGTTGTTTTTATTTTACAGCGAAAAAACAATTTGTTGTGATACCGAGCAAAAGGTTCGATTTTTAGGAAGAAAAGCTAATAATAAAGATGGGGAGGGAGTGTCGCCGCTTAAACTTGAGTTATCTCCCTTTGGCGTGTTCAACAAATTTCGTAATGGCTGACTTCAACGCGCTCTCATAAAAACGTGTTTTTCTGTTGTAAAATAAAAACTACTCTGTTAAAGTAGACATGTTAAATGTATGTGGCGGTCAATAAAAGAAGGAAGGTCCACACGCGGAGATAGGTTATCAACGTCTTTATTTTAAGAAGGTTAACACCGGATAGGAAGAAACATGACTCCTTAACGGGAGAGTTCTCAAACCAAAGGGGCATAATTCAGGATGCTAAGTTTACTCTCTTAACACCTCTGCTGTAACTTTACATCCTGATAATTTTAATTTTACATAGTCCGTGCGGGTCCTCGCCAGGGATTTTGTAAAGCAGTCTGCCTTATTTTTGTCGGTAGGCACATAGTTCAGTTCGATTGTACCATTGTTTATTTTGTCCCGTATTTAGTGATATTTTATGTCTATGTGTTTTACCCGCTGATTTGTGATAGAGTTTTTTGCAATGCAGATTGCGCTCTGATTGTCAGAATATATTGTTGCTTCCATTCTTTTGTATTGTTCATATCGTTTATTAATTGCAGTACATATTGTGCTTCCTGTATGGCTGGTCTCATTGCCGTATATTCAGTCTCACATGTAGATAGAGCTACAGTAGACTGCTTTTTACTTTTCCAGGCATTAACAGGTCCTTTTTCATTTAGGGGGAAAACAATACCCGACATACTTTTTCTGTCTTCAGAGTTTCCCCAATCAGTATCAGTAAATCCTGTTAACTTCAGGCCGCCTTCACATTTCCTGAAAGATAAACAAAAATTTAAAGTCCCTTTCAGATACCTGAATACATGCTTCACTGCATTTCAGTGTTCAATTGTAGGGGTTTGGTTGTACTGTGATAATTTATTTACAAGCCATGAAATATCGGGTCTGGTGCAAGTAGATAAGTCAACCAAGCTTCCTATAGCCTCTCTGTACCTTGTGGAATCAAAGGATTTTGCTTCCTTAGAAAAAGTTAATTTTTGTTCACATGGTGTTAGTCTAAGTTTGCAGTTTAGCATATTAAAATTTTATAATACTTTCTCAGTATATTTCTGTTGATTCATTTCTATTTCATTTGGTTTGACTATGAAGTCCACACCAAGAAATCTTGAGATTTGACCTGAATCTTTCATGTCAAACTTTTGTTTGAGTAGGGTCTTGACTTCGGTTACTGTGTCTAAGTTATTTGCGGCAATCAAGATATCATCAACCCATACGAGAATAATAATTCTTTTATTTTTATCAACTTTTTCAAACATGCATGGGTCGATAGTGATTTTATTAAATTTTTCTTGCAGAAGTTCTTTACTTAGTAGATTGTTCTAATTTTTATCCTTCTGTTCTAGACCATAGAGTGATTTGTTTAATTTCCAAACAAGCCCATCATTGCCTTGAGCAATGCATTCTTCGGGTTGTTGGGTGAAAATATCACAGTCTATTTTGGCGTTTAGGTATGCTGATTTGATATCCATATGATGAATTATCAAACCATACTGCATAGCAAATTGCATTAGAATTCGGATAGTGATCATTTTTGTGGTGGGTGCATATGTTTCATGGTAGTCAATGTCTTTTATCTGACTGTACCCCTTGGCAGCATATCTAGCTTTGTATTCTTCGTTATTTTTGTCATCTTTTTTATATTATACACCCATTTTCCCCCAACTAAATTTATTTTTGTTTTCAGAGGGGGGTTGTCAGAGTGAAAGTATTGTTTTCCTTTAAGGAATTCATCTCCTTCCCCATTGCCAATTTCCATTTGTCAGCCTCCGGTGAATTTATGGCTTCATGATATGATCCAGGGATAGTTTTATTTTCAAAAGAATTTATACATTCTTCATCTTGATCTATAGGGAAACGTGCAACTTACCTAATTAGCACGTGTGCATAATTCAACGGGTCGGTCGTGAAATGAAATGAATGAAGAAGAAAGAAACAAAAATGGCTTCCTTATCTCTTTATATGCCTGCAATGTGACCACCCGATATGTAAATGAGATGCTCCTGGTTGGAGATAAAAGAGGGTTGATTTTTTAGAGGGACGTTCATTTTGAAGTTGGATTTCTAAGAAATGAGTTGAATTAGCAGAAGTGCGTTTGGAGTTGAGAGAAGGTGCATTACGTATACAGAAGTTTGGAAGTTGGAAGTTTGGACAACAGCGTCAACCTTACTCAGGAAATTATTGATGTGACGAGCGGAAGAAATAACACTCAAGTTATTGAATTATATGATCACTAAGGTTATTGCTAGTGACGTAATCTTTTAAATAAGTGGGTGGTTTTCTCTGTCTCAGTGGGTACCTTGGATTCTCTTTTCAAAACTGTCATTTGTTCTGTTACTTGTCTTTTCGCTCGCTTGACTGTTGCTATTATCTATATTTCCCTCGTAAGGATCAAGTAGAAGTTCGTTTGTTCTATTCTCATCGACCATGTGTTCACTTAAATGGTCAGGATTTATTGAAGGAACCAAAGTTGGATTAATATATCTATTTTGGTTTGCAATATCCTAAGTGGTCTCCCTTTCATCGCTAAACTCATTTGTAAAAGTATATCTATTTCGGCCCGTGTTAATCTGAGTTATAGCTATCGCCAATGCGTCTGAAATTGTCTCTCCACCATTTCGTAAAGCAGCAATAGCTTTTTCAGCACGTATGACGTAGCCGGTAACATCTTCGTCCTCGTGTTTTTGGAGGGTAGACAGTTCAGTACACAAGCCAATGATTTTTGGTTTGCCTTGGGACAAATAATGTTCTATTAGAATTTTTAAAGCTTTCCTTCCATCATCTTTCGCGTCTCGCATGATTAATGCCAAACTTCTATCATCTAGAACTTGGATCAGTTCCGCGAATACATCCTCGTTTCTCTGTGGGTCAATTTCATCATCTTCTTTTTTTAACTCGGCTTTTAATTTTAGTCTGTGTAGATATCCCGTAAATTTAATTTCGAACATCTCATAATTATTTTCATCACCATCAAACATTAGTCGGCTGGGTTCATAACCTGTTAAAGTATACATGTTAAATGTATGTGGCGGTCAGTAAAAGAAGGAAGGTCCACATGCGGAGATAGGTTATCAACGTCTTTATTTTAAGAAGGTTAACACCGGAAATGAAGAAACATGACTCCTTAAGGAGAGAGTTCTCAAACCAAAGGGGCATAACTCAGGATGCTAAGTTTACTCGTTTAACATACTCGATCAAATTAAATGAATTTTTTTTCGGAGATCTTCAGTCCAAAACAGATACGTACAATATAACCTTTCTTTCGATATTTTCATTTTTTAATGTCTTGAGTAAATTGTACAAGTACCAAACTCTGGGATTAAAGCGAACGAATGAGGAAAGAATAAAATTATCGGATGAACAACTAAATGAAAATGTTTACATTTAATAAGTAAAGTATTTAAACAAAATCGCTGCGAAAAGCAAAAGGACGAAAGAGGTAAAAATGGTCAGAAACTCTGGGGCCAAAACGAAGGAATGAAAGAAAAAAAATTATCGGGTGAACAAATGAATGAACAGGTTTACGACAATAATAAGTTGGGATGAACATATACAAAGAACTGTATTCCCCCTTTTTTATTTTAATTTTAATTTAATTTTTTTTATTAATTTATTTTAAAAATTTTTAATTTTATTTTTTATTTATTTTTTGACAACACACGTAATGGCCAATGAATCTAACAAACCAGTAGGGGCGGGGGAGGTGTTACGACCAAAAGGTTTGGGCCAAACAAAAAAAAAAAGAAAAATAGCTAATTAAAAAAAATATGTGTGCTTGTTATTCCTATTCTTGTGAACCTCTGTGCGATATCCAAGAACTAGAACGCTTTAACCATAACCAATCAGCAGTTCTTTCTGCGGTTATGGATTTAAGAGCTTTCCTTTTTTTAGCGCCCCCACCCAAACCTAAATCCGTGAGAGCTTTACTCAAAGATTTTGCTGCGAACCCGCTTTAATGGGTAGGCAGCTTGCCTTTCAACCATTATTCCTGCAGCTGTATACAAGCTCATCATACTTTCATTTCTTCTGTTGGGACGAAAATTTGACAACGAAACGAATGCAGATGCTTTTTTTGTATCCCTTAATAACGTTCACCCGGCCGTTAAGTTTACGGTAGACAAGGAAACGAATTCTACTCTTCCGTTTTTGGATGTTTTTGTGTCCAAGACATCCTCGTGTTTTCTTACTTCTGTTTATCGTAAACCAACTTTTACGGGTCTCTATACGCGTTGGGACTCTTTTTGCCCTATAAAAAAAATATAATTTAATCAAAACTTTAGCACATAAGGCCTTGATGATTTATGCTGAAGTTAATTTGGATGACGAACTCAAATTTATCATTAAGTCCCTTTGTAATAATGGTTATCCCTTGGATATTGTTGAAACTACTATCAATAAGAAAGTTTCCAATTTTCATAAACCCAAAGAAATTATAGCTAATAGATGTCCTGCGTACCTACGTCTACCTTGGCTAGGTAACATCAGTGACCGATTTGCTAAGCAAATTTCATTGTGCAACGGTGTTATTTTGCATCGAACCCGCGTGTTGTTTTTTCAACTAGGCCTATGTTGCCGTCTATTCGCAAAGATGTTCTTCCCCCCACCACCACCATAATAATTCTATTATTCATTTATTTAAATGTAGTTGCAGTGCGCACTATGTTGGGCGAACATCGCAAAGATTAGATTTTCGTTTGAAACATCATGTGCCTTCAAAGATTCGTTATGCAAATTTTTCACCCTCGGATGTTCTGAGTAATACGTATGGTTCTGCGATTTGCGACCATCTTATAAATAACCATGCGTGTGCCACGAATTTCAGTGCTGACATGTTTACGATCCTTAGTAAGTCGCACTCTCCCTACCATTTGAAAATTTTAGAGACTCTTTTTATTAAGTCTTTGAGACCTTCTCTTTGCAAGCAAAAAGAAAATCTTCTAGGACTTAATTTAGTCTCTATGTAATTTTTCTCCCGTTCATTTCTGTTTTTTTCCTACCCCCGCAATATTCTTAAATATTAATTATTAAATTGAAAACCATATTTAATTATTATATTAATTATTAAATTGGAACCATATTTTATTATTAAATTAGTTATTAAATTGACAACCCTATTTAATATTAAATTAATTATTAAATTGACAACCATATTTTATTATTAAAGTAATTATTAAAATGACAACCATATTTAATATTAAATTAATTATCAAATTGACAACCATATTTAATATTAAACATTGAATTTATTAATTTATTATAAAATTAAATTTATTAAATTGAAAACCATATTTTATTTCAAGTGTAAAAAGATACGAGTTCAGTCAGAACTGCATGACCACAATTATATGAATCACTTCAATTCTTTTTGGTATAAGCAAGCATGCTATTCCAAGTGATAAAACACAAAGATCATGCTCCGTTAGAAATTTCCATAAATTTGTCATTTGCTATCCATGCATAACACTTTCAATGGTTTTCAGGTCAGACAACCATGTTAAATGGCCCCGAAGAATCATTTTATTCTCTATGAAAATATCATTTGTTCTTCAAATTGAAAAGTTGTCCTGCGGAAACGGCTCAGTTTTTTTTTATATACAAGTGAAGACATATGAATAAGGATGTCTTTTTAACATATTAGTCAAATTCGTTTCGGTTTGTAATTTTAACCTTTACCGTTCGAAGGAAAGAAAAAACACTTTGATCATAATAGAACTTCCACTGCTCAAAATATCTCTTGTGGAATCTCTTTATCGTGTCTGTAAATTGTTTCTCACTAAAAGAATAAAATTTCTTCCACTTTTCTATCTCACCGTTCGATTTTCTCAGCAACGTTTAACCGTTAATGTTGAATCTGTTTACTGCCTTTTGAGCCTTTTCTATCTGATATGTTTCCTTATTTTCCTTGAGCCGAATTTTACATCCATAATGACACGCACGCGCTACCCAGAAAGATTTTTGCGTTGTCACTGAGAATCGACTCTGGAACACCATGTGCATTAGTAAATCTAACTAGTGCCTGAAAAAAGGACAATATACTCATGTGTGGCACCACCTCTATATGCACTGCTCTTACACTTAAACAAGTGAACAACAACAGATACATTTTTTTCTCACTGTTACCCTCCTTCACCCAAAAATGTCCTGTGAAGTCCACTCCAGTATTCCTATAAGGAACCTCAAATTCGACACGAGAAGTTGGTAGATTGGCCATGTTCTCAGGCAGCACCGGCCTAGAATTGTATCTTTTACACTTTGTGCAGGAACTCAGGGCGTTTTTGACTGCCTGCTTCCCTTGAGGTACCCAATAGCAACATCTCAATTCCGTTAAGGTTGACCCTATACCCAGATGGGAACATTTAAGATGGCTGTCCAATATCACAAGTCGGGTCAGGTGATGATTCTTGCCCAGCAACAAGGGATTCTTAACTTCATAAGAAAACTGAGAAGACCTGTTCAGCCGTCCATGCGAGCGGATCAACCCTTCCTCATCCAGAAAAAGATCAAGTGCCTGAACCCGATTAGGTGCAGGCTTTACCATAAGATTCCGCAGATCATTCAATTCAGCAGTAAATTTTTGCTGTTGAGAACATTTTATCAAGTAAATTGTGATTTTCTTGTTGTAGTTGTCTTCCCTTTTCCTCATCAAGCCAATGAATCAGAAGACCAAAGAAGTTACTCTCAACAAACAGGTAAACATATAGAACCGCAGCATGGAGATCACTGAAGCACACTTTTCATCCACAATCTCAGCAAAATTTGTTGATGGACGAACAATCTGCTGGCACCTATCATCAAGACAAGGAGACTCTTGCTCCGGCCAAGTCAAGACACCACTGCGCAACCAAGAAGGGCCATGGTACCAAAAGTCAAAGTTGTCCTGGAACTTCCTTATCATTAATCCACGAGAGATTAAGTCAGCCGGGTTTTCAGTGGTAGAAACATACCTGAAGGTTGGCCTGATGCTGTAGTTGGTTTCCAAATCCAGGCTCATTAGCAAAACATCCTTCAGCCTGTTTCTAGCAAAGATGCTTTTACTAGTCATCGTTTCTGATAAAATCCATGACAGTACTACTTGTGCATCTGTTACCACACACAACCTAGAAGGGCGGACACCCTTGCATCCTACCAAGATAGTGGGCAAACACTTCAGAGCAAGAAATACCGCCATCAGTTCTAACATTGGTAATGTCTTATCATTCACTGGAGCCACTCCTTATCCTATTGCACACCTCGCTTCCATAATTCTCCCACCAAAATTCTACTCCTTATAGTCACGGGCAGGCAAAGAGATAAGGGATCAAATACTCTTGCTGATTCCGAAAAGATTTGCCTCTTAGTAGATGCACTCGGATCACACTTAACAGGGGCAGTGCGGAGCTTTTCTGAAATAGGATCATACCAGTACCCGAGAACCATCTCCCATCCGACCTCATCAGTAAATGTACCATCTTTCCTCATCTCATCCCTAAGGCTGTCGCAGTTTGAGTTACATGACTGTACCACAAATCCACCTTCCTGCAAATGCGTCCTAACCTGGGAATACAGCCTTACAAGTTTTGCTGGGTCAGACTCAGTCACCATCAGGTTGTCAACATAGAATTGGTTCTCAATCGCAACTCGACATTCATCAAAAGGATACTGGGCCGCATGAAACTTCAAGATACTCCCCAATATAAAGGGACTCGAGGTGAATCCGAAAATCAGCATGGCATAGCAGAAACATCGAAGGCGATCACCATCCTTCACAAAAAAACAGAACCTGTTCTTGTCTGCCTCCAGTGCAAAGGGAACCATCAAGAAAGCTTTCCTGATGTCCACAATCAAGACAAACTTATTCGATCTAAAAGACATCAATAAGTCCAACATATCTCCTGTCATATTCACACCGGTAGGCAGCCTCGTTAAGAGAAGCAGAGCCACCAACCTTCAAGCTACAGTTAAATACAGGCCTGATTTTAGTAGTAGCTGCCGCATCCATCTTGAAAACGGGCCGATGAGGTACCCATAAAAAATTTTGAGGATCCACCTGTATTTCCTCAATGATGCCCTCTCGTTGCTGCTGAAAGAATACATTTACATACTCTTGGTACAGCCCCTTTTTCTCCAGGCTCCTGACCACACGATCCAAAACATGCAAAGCAATAGCATGATTAGAAGGAACCAGCGCCAGCTTATCTGCATGTCAGGGTAACCGCACGTGATATTTCCCATCCCTGAATGTTATAGATTCCTGAAACTGCTGAATCATACCCTGATCATATCCTAAAATCTCTTGTCCGTCCTGAATGCTCAACGACTCAATGCTGAACATTTTCTCCAATCCTCTTTCCACATTGCTAGAGGGAAAGACATCCACCCAGTGGTCGGCATAGGTAGGATCCGCTTCCAGGATGAAGCAAACATGCGACGATTCCAATTGGGGAGTATCCTCCATTACTGAACAAAGCAGAATCTTTTGAAATAGGGGCAGAATTTGTAGGAAAAAAAGTGTCTACCTCACCAAAGGGAATCAAACCAGCAGGAACAGAGAAAGCCCGACCCCCCAAACAAGGCACCAACTGTAAGGGATCCAAATGGTGCACCAGATCAAGACCCAGACCCATAATTCCACTTATAGCCACCAAATCAGTGCCCGCTCAAATTGCCCAGCCAGAGAACATCCAGTTCGTTTGAACTCTTCCAACAGCAAATGCCAATTTTTTAAATATAAAGATAGGTCCAAAGAGTTGGCAAGCACCGGAAAGTGCCCCACATGACCAGACCCTAAGTCCACATCCAATTTCACCTCTCTGTATATTTGCTCACATTCTCTAAGAAGAGTAGTCAGCCTCAAATGACAATCCAAACTGTCAGAACTCAAGGAACCCAAGGAGTGCAAGACATCACCAGACAAATACGGTCGGCCACTTGCCAGTATCCAATAGACAGTTTACAGAGATAGTTCTTTCTCCTCGACCAAAGGTAACATAAATCAGAGGAGGTAGTTTACTCGAGTAACCAGAAGGAGACTGACAATCTGAATCTATGTGGAAAGAAACATCTCAGGTTGTAGTGGCTCTAGATTTTGAAATGGTTACCCGAGAATTGTTTCGATGGATATCCGAAGAACCAGGCAACCCACTGCCTTTAATTAGCAAGCGCTTGATAGCCTCACTGGTGTCTCGCAACAAAATTGACAGAGAAGGAATTCTAGAGCTGCATAACTGAATAAGCTCTACCTTCAATGCTCCTGGAAATTTCAAAAAAAGTATTTTGACCATTAATCGGGCCCCTGCAGAACCATCCTCAGGGAAATCACAATCGAGAGAGCTGGCCAATTCTTCCAGAATGGAAGCTGTTCTGTAGATGAAACTACCAAGATCCTCATAAGAATTCTCCCCCTTGGGGAGAAATCGATAATATCTTAGAATATCGTATCAATGATGTCACTAACATCTAGATATTCCTTTTAATACTGCAAGTGCTTGCTGATAATTTGTATTGACACAACTTAAGTGATTAATCAGCAGCAGAAGTCTCCCAGACAGAGATCATTTTAAAAAGTTTAATTTTTCTGCATCATTTGTCATGCCTGCTGCACAATTTTCAAATCTTGATAAGAAATTGTAAAAACTCATTCTATCGTTTTCCATTTCACAACCATTGAACGTTGGTCCAGTGATTTGAACTTGAGGAAGAAGTCTAACAGTGAATGATGAATGAGCTCTTTCCATAGAAGGTCCAGGCGTATAAGGAAGGGAAGGTTACTCCAAATACCCACTAGCCCCCGGAGGATGTAACAGGAGAGAAAGATCCTCAATTTCCTTCCGTATATTCAGCTGGTAACTTAGCCAATCGGACTCCATAAGCTCTCTTTCCTCTTCAGAGACACAGGAAAGTTGCAACTTGCAGATGGAGATTTCAATTTCGTTGATATATTCAAAAATTTCTCTGTGGAATACAGAAAATATAGCAGGAGTAATCTCTGTGCCACGGGACAAACGAAGCCTAACCTTGATTTTCATTTTCAGAATGAAAATCTGGTTACGGTGTCGCTCCCTGGAATCTGCCACAGTTGAAGTATCAGAGGTTTCCATATACTTGTAAGGTAAGTGAACAATTTCCAGAATTGTCACTAATTGCTGTTACTAAAGACGTTCAAAGTTCCGTTAGGAAATTGTGTTGAACTGTTGTATTTTTTTTTTGCAAATTGTTGAAAAAAATATCATATAACCTGAATTGAGGTTGCGAAAAAAATACAATCTTCTTCGCGACCTTCTTCTCAGGTCTTGTAACCACAGTAACATAAAAAGAAAAGAATGACAATGACGGCCAATATGCGAGTCTACTAGACCTTTTTCTCACAACTTGCCCTGAACTATGTTCAGTTTCTGTTCTGTCTCCTTTTGGATCTTCCGACCACTCTGTTGTATCAATTAAGATAAAAATGAAATGTAATAAGTCCCCAGACGAACCTCTCCATCGTACAGTATATCGATACACTAAGGCTGACTGGGATAGCTTCCGTACATTTATATTGGATCTACCTCTGCATTCCATGTTTAAAAAGGATGTGTCCTCTATATTATCAGACCTGATGGAATAGTTAATTGTGGGTATTGACCGTTTCATACCCTCGAAAATGTTCCAGCAAAAACCTTACAGCCAGCCATGGTTCTCTCCAGAATGTGCTGCTGCCATTGCGTACAGAAATCACTTTTTCCACTGCTTCCAACGTAATAGATGTATGGAAACTAAAGCCGCTTTCAGGACTGTGAGCAACCATTGTAAGAAAGTAATAAAGAACGCAAGAGAGTTGTATGCTCAATCCATCAATTCCAAAGTAGTTGAGCAGCGGCTTGGTTCCCACCAGTTTTGGCAAATAGCAAACAGAATCCTGAACAGAAGCGTGTGCTCCATCCCAACTATTATCAATGGACCTGAGGTAATCTCGTCAGCATCAGACAAAGCCAAACTCTTTGCCATGAACTTTGCAGCTAATTCTACTCTTTGCGACCAAGGCCGCCAACCCCCAATATTTCCTCCTGTATCAGAAAACACACTATGTGATATACATATATCTGTACGTGATGTTGCCAAGCTAATCAAAAACCTTGATTCCAGTAAAGCAACTGGCCCTGACGGTATTCCAATTATAGTACTCAAAAAACTTCAACCAGAACTAGCGCCCATACTTACAAAACTGTTTAAACGTTGTCTTAAGGAGAATAGTTTCCCATCACCCTGGAAAATCTCATCAGTATGTCCTGTATTTAAGAATTCAGGTGATCGCTCATTTCCCTCCCAGTACACGCCAATAAGTTTCTTGTGCGTCATGAGTAAGTTGCTGGAATCTGTGTTAAATAATCAACCATCTCAACAAAAATAACCTTGTTAGTGACACTCAATATGGTTTCCATTCTGCTAGATCTACAGCAGATGCGCTTACATCTATATCTCATAGGATTAGCAAATCTCTCGACGGAGGCAACCTTTCTAGGCCAATTGCTCTTGACATATCTAAGGCCTTCGATTGGGTATGACATAAAGGTTTACTTCACAATTATGGTATAGCTGGAAATATTTTCTCAATTATTAAATCATTTCTTTCTGATAGGTTCATAAGAGTAATAGTTGAGGGGCAAAAATCAGAAGCTCACAGTATTAATACTGGAGTCCCTCAGGGGTCCATCCTGGGCCCAACTCTTTTCCTGATCTACATTAATGATCTTCCAAATCACATGCTTACATCATTTGTAGACATTTGTGCTCATTACACTACTATTTATGGTAGCACATCTAAGACAGTAAACGACCAAGTTCTTTCCAATTCTCTCTCCTCTGATCTTGAGCACGTAGTACAATGGGGAAAGGAGTGGCTGATTACTTTTAATGCATCTAAAACCAAGCTTCTATCTTTACATCATCAACATTCTGATCCACATCTGGCATCAATTGAAATGAATGGCTCTCGTCTTCAGGAGGCCTCAAGTTTTGACAAGCTTCTTGGCTTGACTATTACTCCTGATCTTAAATGGAACACGTATATCAAATCTGTTGCCAACGCTGCTGGAAAAATGGTGGGATCTTTCTATCGATCCAGTAGATATCTCACTGCTGATGCAATTCTCTATCTATATAAGAGCCAGGTACGTCCAAAGATAGAATACTGTTGCCACATCTGGGCAGGAGCTGCTAGAAAGGACTTGTCCTGACTTGATAGAGTTAAAAATAGACTTTGTAGCCTCGTAGGAGATATCCTTTTCTCTTTCCTGCAACCTCTATCTCACAGAAGAGATGTTACGAGTTTGTCTCTGATGTATTGTTATTTTCATGGAATGTGTTCGACTGAGCTTCAGCCTATGGTCCCCCCTCGCCAAACTTTCACAAGAAACACTCGTCTAGCTGAAAACACTATCAATAATTCCCCCTACTCTTTTTCTATGCCTAAACCTAATCGTAGATTCCATGAACAAATCTTCTTTCTTAGAACTGCACGCCTGTGGAATTGTCTTCCGTTTTCCTGCATTCCGGCTTACTACAATATGGTTGTCTTCAAGTCTAACATAAATAAGTTCTTGATGAGCCGTTCCATGTAAGTTAACAAATTAACTGAATTTTCATTACTAATGATTACTATATTGTCCAATTTCTACTGTACACTCTTTAACCCTTATCCTCGAGTGACCTCTTGACCTTGATAATGTGGTGATGCCTATGTAAAAAAAAAAAAATGAAGTACTCTTCTCAAAGGAGGAAGGGTTTTATAACAATTACCTTACTCTATTAGTATAAAAAACCACAAGGCTATTGTTCTTCTTGGCTGTTGGAAGAGCATCCTTACCTCTGGCAGTCACACCCAGTTAAGCTATGTATTATTCACTACAGAGCACAATTGAAGCATGATACTTCATTTTTGCGTTTTAAACTTTAATGCAAGCCATTATATATAAAAATAATTTTATAAAATCATTAGTAGGTTCTCTACGGTGCAATGTAAACTACAACGCATTGTGAATTTAGTCACTGCGAGAGGAATGTGAAGCTTCCCCCAAGTGCATCCAAATCAGTCCCCAATTAGAGCAAGCAATCAATCGATTTGATTGAAAAATGGGCTATTTTATCGATTCCGATAACAATAAAAATATTGGAATGTGAAACAGTTGTTGATCATCATTCAATCCCGGTCACCCTACTAGTATTTATATATCTTACTAGTATATATATATATATATATATATATATATATATATATATATATATATATATTGACTGAAATGTTGAAATACTTTCAAATTACAGCTTGTATAATACTGTAAAATTAAAGTCCATATAAATATTGGTATCAATATTTATAAGATAATCTCAAGCAGACATAAAGCTCAATATACAAGATAGAGCAATAGAAATGAAAATTTGGAATTAAATCTAATAAATTAAAAAAAATCATCAAATCTTTCAAATGGAAAATTAGATTTCAAAAGTTGATATAAAATTAGCAATTACAGATTTGACAGTAATTTCATAAAGTCTTAATAAAACTGTTTAGAAGGAAACTAATGGTTGAAACTAGAAACATTTCAAGTTAGATAAAGTTTGTCATAACAATAGACTTTTTAAAAATGAAATCCTTTTTATGGATTTAATTAATAATCCTTCATTTTATTTATTCGGTATTTTAATTCTTAATCAATATAACTGTTATTATATATTAAAATGTACAGTGTTTGCATTAAAGACAATACTTTCTTCAGATTAAGAAATTAGACATAAAAATATGAACCTTTCAAATCTAAAATTGCGACTGTAAAAATATATTTCATTAGCAAACACGAATATCAGTCAGATATCACATGTTGTAATTTTCGTGTGATAATATGAGGCTGAAATGCAACACTTTTGCTCATGGTAATCACGTTTTGCATCGGGACTCTTCAAATGCAAAAATATTAAAAATAATATGAAATATTTTAAGCAAACATGTATGAAAATATATTTATATAATAGAAGAAAGTGACCAGCTTTAACTCGGATTAGACTTTGAATCTACAAAAGTGTGCTTGTAAAGCCAGTTAAACATAAAAAAATAGATAAAATCCAAAATTGGTCTTTTTATTCACACTATATTTACTCTTGTCTCTCTCACTCTCTCTTCTCCAGCTATAGGTCGAATAGTATTATTACTTGTCATAATATTTCTCTTTCATTTATAGTAGACTATTTCAATCTTTATTTGTTTTAGTTTTATCATCAATTTAATAAACGAGAGGTACAGGGGGACGAATGATGAAAACGTGATTGATAAACAATCGATAAAATAAGAAATAAGGGCGAAATCACATTCAGTAATAAAAGATGAAAATGATAAGCAGAAAATTTTCAAATCACGGTTAACTGGAATAATTACCATGGAATCATTTTCAAACACAATTCAATCAAAAAACTATCAAATATTATGGACTGTATTCTGTGTGAGTAAAATTTTCATAAAAACACTATAGGGACTATATAGCAGTTTTAGTATAATAATAAAAAAAAACAACTTAGCAGATATTTTGATCTGAAAATAAAAGAATGGATGAGAAAAGTAACTTTACCAAAAAGAAGAAGAAAACAAATTCACGACAGACTTAAAGTTGAAATCAAAATCTTTTTGGAACACAATTTTCTTGTCTTTCTTCTTATCTTTTGAACATTACCATGAACAATTTCTTTGTTTTTTTTTTTTTTGTTTTTAGCAATTTGCAATGAGGAATTTGATCATTTATTTATATTTTTTCTCTTTATATTATATATATCTTATATATATATATATATATATATATATATATATATATATATATATATATATATATATATACATATTTATTTATATGTATAGTTTTTCTCTTTGAACTATAGTTTTCACCCACGTTGATATTTCAATCCATTTCAAGTGACATGCCTCCACTCTTCTTCAGTTACAAAAAATTAATTCAGTTCATCCGTATTTAAACAGGATTTATGCTGCTTATTTGCATACATTCTTGCTTACATATTGAAATCAGATGAATTCATAATGTTGAGGTTCATTTTTTGAAATGCATCAACGAAAGCATAGCCTTCACATAAACGGTTGGATTTAGAGTTTTCTTTTTTATCGTTTAGAGTTATTTTTTAATCACCTAGTCTTCTATTAAATGCATATTTATTATAGGTTTAAACAACATAGCATATGAGCGAACTCTTTTAAATGCATCATGTTCTAGTATGGCTCTCTATCAATCATTGATGTTTCCTTACATCTGAGTTACATAAAGGAAGTTCTTTCACATGTGACATACGCGACAATTGACTTGTATCTGTAAACTTTAAATTATGTCCTTTTCGTGTTCTTTAATCTCTATTGGCAGAGGTCAGCGACATTCTCCTTTTTTATTTCTGATCATAAAACTGTACAAGACAAAAGGCATACAAGTTCACCTGCTTGCTAGCTTTGATGTTAAAAAATTATCCTTTTGAAGTTGAAAAGATAAGAAGCTTTATTTGAAATCAACTTTTGTCCATTACAGTGTTACTCAATTATTGTTGCATTCATTTTTTTGTGGACTGTTATCCTCATCTTCATAATTGTTGCCACGTTTTGACCAACTAATCCTTTGACCTACTTTGGGTAGGACTGAAACCGCTATCTTCAGACAATGCTCATCTGGAACCGTAGAGATTCAACGTCTCTATCAACAATTATTGTTGTTTAGTAGATAATGCCGATATATTCTAGATATTTATGAAGGCAGAGAGAATCGATAGTTGATTGTGACTCAAAGATTAAAATGCCATGATAATACGCAGTCGTAATCCACTGGAATAGAAGAGCAGGGACTCAATAGACACACATATTGAAGTATTTAAATAACATACAAGAATGTTTATGGTTGGAGAACATCGACAAGCTACAGGTGTTTTCGATAAAAAATTAATACTATAACAATGAAAGGAGAAGGGAGAAAAATCACTAATACGATTCAGGACAGTTGTAAAATCACAGCATGTAATGTGTATGCAAAATCGTTGATGGCGATGAGTAAAAAGTTGATGGAGAATCCAAAGGCCTATATTTGAGGGCCTTTTTCAATAAGTAGATGTTCAGATATTTTGCCACTGAAAGAAACTTCAAAGTTCGATTTTTTGCTCTGCTTTGCATCAATAATTAAGACATTCATAGTATTAGTAAATTTTTATCAGTAATTACTTCATTTAAAGCAAGAAGGAAAAATCCATATGCAAATTTCATTTTCATTTTCCTAGAATAGTTGACCACTAAAGCTAATAATCTACTGTAATATTATCCATCTCATATGGAAATACTGTATATTTTACTACGAAAATAAATTACACATTTATCATTGTTTTGTCACATGAATTCTTAACAATTCCTCTCGTTGTTTGACAAGTTAATCAATGCAATGTGTACACAAGTTTATAGGTTCATTTGCTATTCTACCATATAATATGATAGATATGACAATATAATGGAATCATTGATTTCATCTCAGCTGACTATAAAATTGATGAGCAGAACCGTGAAACTTAAGACCATAATGTTATTTGTCTCAACTGTGAACTTAAAAAAAACACCAACAGCAACAACCGAACTGCTGTAAAACGCCTTGCATGAAAAAAAATATTAATAGAACTTTTACGGAAGGGCAACTACTGTCACATGAATGCTCTTTCACCACTTTGCCTTTTTAAGAGTGATTTTTTAAGAGACATTTTCCGGATTGTATTTATCACTTTTATGGTAAAAACGCAGACAATAAAAACAATAATAAAAAAATAGAAGAAACCAGTTCATTATTCATAATATGATATTGTACACCATAAAACTGATTGGGCTATCCATCAAAGTATTCGGAATAAAAATAAATAAAACTAAAAAAATGAACAAGAAAATTTGATATTGTCCAAAGAAAATGAAGTTTCTGTCGATTTATATTATTAATTTTATAAGTCTCTTGATAACGAGTAAATTTTCTGGTCTATGCACACAAAACTTAAATGCACACATAAAAATTCATATTTCTTTATTTTGTCTGCTAAAAAAAGAGTTTTATTTGCTTTTTAACTTTTTCGGCAAGACAAAATAAAAATGGTTTTCTATCAATATTTTTACAAGAAAACAAACAGGAAAAATGATCACTTCCAGTTTTCTAACATAATTCTTTTGTTCTAGAGGAGACATGGTGGAATTTTAGTCTTACTGCGTTGTCTCACTCCCACACAGTCTCGTATTCTGTTAGGTTAAGTAAAGCTCTTTTCTCAACCTAAATGTTCATAAGGATAATGTTTCAGCGGAACAGGTGGTCTGAATAACCTTTGTGGCAGGACGATTATTTGTCACCAGTTATATTCTAAGCAAGTATAATCAATTATACACCTGAGTAGAGTATGTCTACAGCGCCTGGTATTCCCAAATGGCTACACATCTAATATCGAGGTGCAGTTAAAGCGACAATTTCTGATTGTTGAATAGAATCTACAAACTCAACACAAGTGTAGTGACATTTTTTTAAGTTGGCTTTTTATCGCCTCTGCACTAGAACAGTTTGATTTAACTCTACGTAAGTGAATCATTTATTCTGAGATCTAAAAATTCACATTTTTCAGATTTAAGTTGGAATTGTATTATTTTATCATTTCAACTAGGTTTTCACGTCATCACATTGATGAGGTTTGTAATAACAAAATTTAAAATAACTAGCTTTACTATCGATAATCTTCGAAAAGAAAATAAGCGTAAATTTTACCGTTAATGAAAAAAGATCAATTTATATAAGTTCTTATGAATGTTGAAAATATTTCTCCTTTGATTTTTATATGCAGAAATGCATCTACTAAATTCAACTTCAACAAATTTGCACAATTTAATCTTAAAATTGTAATCAGGTGTTGCTAATGAATAGGTGTGTGCTGTAAGGCAATCATTTAAACGTTTGTGTAAAATGAATAGTATTTTGTGATATTTTTCTTTTCTTATGCATATTGTTAGGGATGCGTAATGTGAATATTTGATTTTGACATGATACCCTATTTTTCAGGTCACTCCATTTCTTTATTGTTTTTAAATTAGCAAAAGCCTTCACATTTTCTTCATTCTTTTGTTTTGGTGTATCTTCCTTTTTTTATGTACATATCAAGTTGAATAGGCCATTCGAAGATAAAGGTTAATGAATTTGTCAGAAAGACAATGAAAAAACAATGTGAGAGTTGGTAACAATGCCCGAGACTGGTCAGAATTAGATTATTTAAGAATACGGCTAAAAAAATTTGTTTACATTAGACTTGAGAATGACTATGCCATAATCAGCTAGAGAGCAGCCCTTTGGTAATGTGTTCCATAGACATAGATCCTAGAAAGAAACTTTACTAATCTAAGTTCCATTTAGTTTTAGGTCCACAGAGATAAGAACATTATTTACAGTTTTTGTTGTAAATGTTTTGCAATGGAAAACTAAACCCTGTGGATCACTTTATTGCTGGTCAATATTTTTTTACTTTTGAAATTGCTATGAAATGCAGAGAAGTGAAATTTACTACGCTGGAAGAGCATAACAAGGTGTCTTATGTCCCTGATTTTTGTGGAATTTGAACAAATACTTTGAAAATTATGCCTAATTTTTCTGTTTTCTGGTAATTTTAAGTGTGTAAGACTTACTTGCAAGTGTCTACAAATGTATATTTTCGGTAACATAAAAATATTCTAATTTCATATTTCTATTTATATGAAATAAAGAACATATCCAGTAACAATATTAACCAAAAACAAGAATGAATTTCACATTATTTTGTTTAAGGAAATATTTATTTATCAACATAACTCCCATGCTTCAAAATCACCTTGAATTGCCTCTTGTCAACTGATGATGTCAATCGGTGGATTTGAGATGATGTAATGCTATAGATAACTTTCAAAATCTTCCTTCAAAGTTCATGTTTCAACGAAAATGTAACACCTCCTTTATAAACTTTTATTTTTATTATTGATCAGAGCTGCTCAATTGGGTTTATATCTGGAGAGTAAGGTGGCCATGTCATCAACTTTTCTCCACTAATGCCTAATGACTTAAGGTAGGATGTCATAGCCTTGGCTGAGTGGGATGACGCATTATCATGCATAAAAATCAATTTGCGTTGATATGCCAATGGAAGGTCATCAAGCCATGGTGACAAATGCTCATTTAGAAATAAAATATAAGACTGGCTTGTCAGTTAGACACCTTTTGGCACTTGAAATGGCCCAATTAGTTCACAGCAGATTATTCCAGCCCAAAACATGACACCCCTACCCCCCCCCTATTGACGATGGAATCAACGAGAATCCGAGATGACTTCAAACTTTGATCCACCCTTCTGGTCCATAATGGGTTGCTCTGGCCTCATCAGTGAAAAGAACATTTTCAAAGCTGGTTTTCATATATTTCTGAGCCCAAGCCAAACGTTTTTCCTTCTGAGTTTGGTTTAAAACAGGTCTTGCTCTGGACTGAATACTTCTTGCAATTTCGTTTAAGACATTGCAGTATGTCTTTTCAGACAAGTAAGGTATTCTTGTCTTATCAAATATAGCAGAGCTGTTGCTGCCCGGCTGTTTGATAAGCTGATGGCGAATTTTTCTAACATCATGAGCAGAAACTGACTTTCTTCTGTTTTCATCCTTCCTTGGTTTAATTTTTGGATTTTCAACGAATAAAAACAATGTTCTTCAATCTCTTCCCAGCTTCTTGGCTAGATTTACGAGAAATAAACTTTCTGCAAGGCCTACAACAATACGTTCCTTTTCCCTAGCTGTCAATCGAACCGTTCTAGGTATTTTGCGGGACCTGCAATTGATACACACTTAAAATTATCAGAAAATAGAAAAATTAGCATAACTTCAAAATATTTGTTCAAATCCACAAAAATCATGGAAATAAGGCACCTTGTAGTGTTCTTCTAGTGTAGCAAATTTAACTTCTCTGCGTTTCATAGCAATTTCAAAATTAAAAAAAAAATATTAACCTGCAATAAAGCGATACACAGGGTTTATACACGTCAATGACTATTCATATACAATCGCTAATAAAATCCTCCCAAGTCAAACAATTTTTACATCGCTGACAAACTTTTTGTGATCTAAATATTTAGTTTTTAATTCATGTAAAAATTGAAGATTCGATTTTTGATATTGTTTTGTCATGAAACAAGTATTTGTTTACAGCATATTTGGTTCCTTGTAACTCAAACTGATCATTCTAGCACAATATTAAAGTATATATATACGTCTAAGAACTAGGATACATTTAGTGGGAGGGTTACCTCTTCTACCCCAACGAACTACGTACTAAGAACTAGGTTAATTTAAATTTCTACCCCAAATATAACAACTACGAGCTAGATTAATTTCAAAAGGAAATATGTATCTCTTGTAAAGAAAACGATTGTTTATTTCATCCAATTGAAGACAAACGTTAGTTTTCATTTGTATTTTCATATTTTTAATTGGAATTCATTATTGAGATGAGTATTATTTCATTGATTCATTTATTGCGCTCTGTTATCCTCATCTTTCTTAGTTGTTTCACAACGTTTTGCCCAACTAATCCTCTGGTCTTCGTCAGGCGGTAACCACAACAGGATAGGAACTCGTGGCATAGTGGATAGAGACGTTGAATATGTACGGTTCCAGGTGAGAATTATCTGAAGATAACGGTTTCAATCCTACCCAAAGCCGGCCAGAGGTTTACTTAGTCAAAACGTAGTGAGACGACAACAACTATGGATGGCAGTAATTACTGGGAATGCAGTTAGGAGATTCGAAGTTCCTATCCGTTGTGGTTACCACCTGACGAAGGCCAGAGGAATAGTTGGCTGAAACACCGTGAAACAACAACTAAGAAAGATGAAGATAATAGTCCGCAATTAGTTGTATTTTCATTTTAGTCAAAAAAATCTGGTCAATTTTTCCAATCACTTTAAAAAAGTTGATGCACGTTGCTATTTTGCATGACTTCTAATTCATGTGTATTCTTTAATTTTTTAGCATCAATAAAGATAAAAGAGGAAATCGGTGATAATACTTTCAAGTCATCAATATCAACATAATATGAGGAGAAGATCAAACAGTAGAAAGATGATTCCAGAAATTCTATGGTGAAAATCAATCTGGAAGGTGAAGAAAGTTAATGACAGCAATACCATGTGTAAAGTAAAAAATGTTAGATGAAAAAAATTCATGTTCTGACCCAATTAACTTCTTTTCTCTTTTAAAGCAAATCAAATCAGAATATGAAAAGCAATGATTCTCTCTTTTATGTGAATTTGATTATAAAATTTGTAGGCATTTTATTCTTAGACATTATTTCTTTTGATAATATTATTCGTTTTCTTTACGTCTTCGTGTGTTCAAACATTATTTTATCTTAATAGTGAAAAATATGTGCCAGTGACTTAGCCAATCGACATAAATAATGCAAAGATCTGCAGTCATTTTCATAAAACGAGCGCACTAGTATTTAAAGAAAGAATATAAAATACAGTCAATTTTCGTTAAAAATAAAGTAAAAATTCTTGTCTGATTGCTTTAGTATAAAGAATCCTTGCAACTGTTGTGTAAAATTCTTATCAACAGAAAATCTGATTTTCAATTTGGGCTCAGATTCATCCTCTTAGTAATCTGATTTATAGTTGTAAGCCTCCTTCTTGCAATATACATTTAAGCACTTGAAGCATTAAAGAGGATTTATACAACAGATAATATTGAAGAGAGTTATCTTATATCGTCCATTTTTATTTCAACTATTTCTCAGAAATGGCTAGCTAATATTACAAACATTTGTAGAAATTCAAGCCCTGTTTTATACAACGGATTCCATTCCTCAAGGAGAACAGGATTGGAATTAGCAAATATCTTCAATCAATTTGTTATCTAATATCTTAACTGAGGCATGAAAGACACATCCGTTGGAGATTATTGGTTCTAGTGTTGTACTGTATATGATTTGGTACGTTTGTACATAATCATTAATATATATGCACACTTCAAATTAATTGGCTGTATCAGAACCTCACTGTTTCTTTCATTTTTTTCTCATTAACAACTCGTGCATTTTTATTGTCGTGGAGCATTGTATATTCATTTACAACATTTATGCTCTTTCATTTATTTGAAGTGCATTTCGTAATAAATACCCAGATAAGTATTTAGTTGGGATCGGGTGGTATGTACAAGAAAAAGTGGACCTCTTTAAGCAACTTTTAACGCCTAGTCGCTGGCACTGAAACGTTAAAAAGGGCAGAGTATATATATCTTTCCAACACGTGTGCAGTTAAAATGATAAGGTTGATATGCAATAGTTTCACTTCAAACATACAATAATAAATTTCATATCTATTTTATCAAATTTCATTTCATTAAATGAAACCCTTTACACTCTCGACAGCAATAAACCTTGTTGTCAAAAATATAAATTTACACTCTCGACAGCAATAAAACTTGTTGTCAAAAATATAAATTTACACTCTTGACAACAATAAACCCTGTTGTCAAAAATATAAATTTACACTCTCGACAGCAATAAACCTTGTTGTCAAAAATATAAATTTACACTCTCGACAGCAATAAACCTTGTTGTCAAAAATATAAATTTACACTCTCGACAGCGATAAACCCTGTTGTCAAAAATATAAATTTACACTCTTGACAACAATAAACCCTGTTGTCAAAAATGTAAATTTACACTCTCGACAGCAATAAATCCTGTTGTCAAAAATAAAAATTTACACTCTCGACAGCAATAAACCCTGTTGTCAAAAATATAAATTTACACTCTCGACAGCGATAAACCCTGTTGTCAAAAATATAAATTTACACTCTTGACAACAATAAACCCTGTTGTCAAAAATGTAAATTTACACTCTCGACAGCAATAAACCCTGTTGTCAAAAATAAAAATTTACACTCTCGACAGCAATAAACCCTGTTGTCAAAAATGTAAATTTACACTCTCGACAGCAATAAACCCTGTTGTCAAAAATGTAAATTTACACTCTCGACAGCAATAAACCCTGTTGTCAAAAATATAAATTTACACTCTCGACAGCAATAAACCCTGTTGTCAAAAATGTAAATTTACACTCTCGACAGCAATAAACCCTGTTGTCAAAAATGTAAATTTACACTCTCGACAGCAATAAACCCTGTTGTCAAAAATATAAATTTACACTCTTGACAACAATAAACCCTGTTGTCAAAAATGTAAATTTACACTCTCGACAGCAATAAATCCTGTTGTCAAAAATATAAATTTACACTCTCGACAGCAATAAACCCTGTTGTCAAAAATGTAAATTTACACTCTCGACAGCAATAAATCCTGTTGTCAAAAATAAAAATTTACACTCTCGACAGCAATAAACCCTGTTGTCAAAAATATAAATTTACACTCTCGACAGCAATAAATCCTGTTGTCAAACATGTAAATTTACACTCTCGACAGCAATAAACCCTGTTGTCAAAGATATAAATTTACACTCTCGACAGCAATAAACCTTGTTGTCAAAAATATAAATTTACACTCTCGATAATAATAAACCTTGTTTTCAAAAATATAAATTTACACTCTCGACAGCAATAAACCTTGTTGTCAAAAATATAAATTTACACTCTCGATAATAATAAACCTTGTTTTCAAAAATATAAATTTACACTCTCGACAGCAATAAACCTTGTTGTCAAAAATGTAAATTTACACTCTCGATAATAATAAACCTTGTTTTCAAAAATATAAATTTACACTCTCGACAGCAATAAACCTTGTTGTCAAAAATATAAATTTACACTCTCGATAATAATAAACCTTGTTGTCAAACATATAAATTTACAGCTTTACGTCAAATATTTATGTCTATATAATTTTGAATTCTGAAACATTTTACATAGCTTTTTGTGTTAATTATAAGACGTGAAATAAAAAATATAACCAATATCAGATTCTTTGGACACATGCCACACTGCCCACAAGTGGAACACAAAATGAAACTGAACTTTCTAGAATCAAAAGATAAGATTTTTTTAGTTCCAATATAATGGAGCATCGTAAATTAGTTCCAATATAATTAAGCATCGTAAATTTTTTGTGTATTGTATTTAGTTTTTGAATTCCTAATTAAATTTCCCAACAACATTTAATTTTAATCCATTTTGAAGTTTTAAATTTATCATTTTTTTTAACAAAATATGTTCTAAAAAACACAAGGCCTACATAGCCATCTGTACTGTTTTTAATGATTTGAATGTCTAAAATTAAAATCCGGCGTTCAAAATAACGGAAAAAAAATATTTTCTAGATGTATAGTTTTAACTCTATTTTGACTCCAAGACTACATCTATCTGGCATTATAGATCTTATTTTAACACCTTATCCCTCTTTATCTTCTCTATATAAATAAAATGAACTCATTTTTTCCCGTCTGATTTTGACATTAATAGGATTAAAAATCAAGATATTTCATGCAAATATAATATGCACAAACGGCAGAACAATATCTGAGGTGTGTTATAGGCTTATTATTTCTCAAATTCCTCGATAATCTTAGATTTCTATACTTTTTCTGCTGAGAAGTCACGGCCAAAATCGGTTAAGATCAATGGAAGTGGGAAAATATTTTCTCTCTAATAAATTCCTCCTCCTCCTGCCACCACTTAACACCGTTTGGGGATCGTTCACAAGGAACAGTTGAGAAGAGAACACCGGTTTAGCTTCGTAGTTCTTTCATGTGAAGTTATTTAAAATCACTAAACTAAGCTGCAGTGCTCTGTGGCGTAGTGGTTAGCGTGCTGGACAATTCGCAATATATTTTCATGTTCGCGCCGACTTACCGTAGTCGTTTTTTTTTTGTTTTTTTTTTCCTAAACAACTGGAATGGACTTTTCTTGGTGGCCGAACTGTTAACGTTGCAGATGTTTTTTGTTTGTTTTTTTTCACACTTTATTTTCCTACTTTTACTCATGACTCCGGGTTTGATCCTTCCTACTTACCTACCATAACATTTTATAAAACTCCCCCCCCCCGTCCCGGAAACAAACACTCGGGCAACGCCGGGTACCCCCGCTAGTACATTAATATTGTATCTTTTAATCATCTGCTACATAATTACATTTCTTATAGTTTATACTTATTTATGGGAGAGGGACTTATCTCCTGTGATTTTCCAATTTTAGAAAACAGAAGAACTTTATTTAAGTGGATACTTAATACTGTGACGGTACCCTCGGCTAGGGGTCTCCTAAGAAGATTTCAGCACCGAGAGCGCGTCTTGAAAAAAATAAATATAGGGTGCCAGCTGAAAGTTATTCAGCCGAGATAGCACCTGTCCAAGTTCGGATCAGTGATATCGTCGTGGAATACTTCGGTGACATTCACGTTAACAAATCCAAGGCAACGAAAAATGATGAGGAACACGACGACATTTATATAAGTGTTATAAACACGGCAATTTATTTATAAAACAAGGCTGGAGAGAAAATAACGGAAAACAAAACAGGGCAACAAGACAATAATTCAAGTAAAAAAAATCATGCAGACAATGTTATGGGATAAAGAAAGGGGGGGATATGTGAAACTTATAATTGTTCAAAGAATATCGTCTCTTATTCTCTTTTCCTTTCTTTTCTTTATCAAATGGGAATCAATGAGGTGCGTAAGTAATGTTCCCGGGGGGGGGGGGTTATAATGAGAAATTTCCAGAAAATAAAGATTGTCTCTTTTCACTACTTTTTTTTCTAGGAGTCAATAATAGATTGTTCATGGGCCGGCCAAAGGGAGGGTCCAGTGATGGGGAGAATTATTTAGAGAGTTGCTTCTTTATCTCTTTCTTTTTCTTTTTATATGAGGCACATAATAGTTTAACGTAGTTTGCTATTTGTACGAGATGGGAGTTGGACAATTTGAAAGTGTACTTATCTTTCCTTTTTCCGGAGTTGCTGGTCCGTATTCCGACGGCGTGAAGTTTCACTAATATTCGTTTCTTGCTTTTCGTTTTTCTTTCGCTTTTGTTTGTTGATAAGCAATTCTCATGACTGACTTTTAAATTCCAACCATTGCGTGCCAAGGTATGACCATTGTCTCCTTATCGGCGCGATGTGAGTCGACTGGGTTCTTTTTTTTCTTCACCGTGCGATCTCAGTCCAACTATCTCGTGCCAAGGTATATCCATTGTTTCCTTATCGGTGCGATGTGAGTCGACTGGTGTTTTTCACCATGCGACCTGGGCCGCGGTGTCTATAGGTTGAAGAGAAGAATCGCCACGCGTGTGATCGCGTCTGTGCTCTCAGTCTGACTGATTAAATTTCCCGCTTTTTCTTTGCTTCCAGACCGGTTGGGGATGGGGATGTTGTATCAATGACATCCGCTCAAGGCTGGGGTGGGGGTGTGTCATCTCGATATACTGTTGCCATAACAACACGGAAAACTGGGTCATCCCGTCTGGTCTCGCTTTAACTACGACTGATTGTGATATGAGAGTGTATGGGGGGTTGTCTGCTTGATTAATATATATATATATATATATATATATATATATATATATATGTATATATATCACAAATAAAGAGGAGGGGGGTATAGCCATTTCTCTTAACAACTTAACAATACCTATATTTTATCTGTTTCTATTGATGTTAAATTTATATTTAATATGTATAGTAAGTATCTAAATTTATATCTCTTAAGTAGATAATTATTATTTATAGTTGATACTTATATTTGATATTACATCTATATCGAATATATACTTATTAATCATAGTTTATCTATACTTAAAACAATATCTAGTAAGCAGGTAGTCCTTACTTATTTCTTTCGCTTTTGTGAGCAAGTATGTAGTGTTGTTTTTGCATGCAAACTAATTCTAAAATCCTAATATCATTTTAATCAAACATATTGTTGGGAAACCCCCTATAATGCATAAATCCTGACCTAAAGCTGAACAACTGTGGTTTAGGATCCACATTGACTATGCCAGACCAGTAAGGGACTTCTACTACCTGATAGTGGTAAACAGCTACTGAAAATGGCCAGAAGTCCTAAGATGCAGAAAACCGATGACAACAACGACTACAAATTTTTTATTAGAGTTGTTTGCTCATTTTGGGATCATGGACTGTCTGGTCAGCTGCAACGCTACCCAGTTCACCTCGGCAGGGTTCAAGGAATTCTGCAAAACATACCAAGTCAAGCATATCACGATCCCTCAGTACCATTCCAACACAACAGACAGGCCAAATGCTCCGTCGGCACGCTAAAAAGAGCGTTAAAGAAGGTGTACAGCACACCAACAGAAAAGGCTCTCCAACAATTTCTCCAAGTTTATAGAATAACAAAATTCCTAACATATAAGATGCCAGATCCCCAGCTGAAATCATGTTTGAATGAAAAATCAAATCAGTTTTTGATAAACTACTGCCCAAACATGCAATGCAATGCAGAGCCTCTACTATGCCAACAAAACGATTTAACCTCGGCGATAAAGTCTATATAAAGCATTTCAAGAATAACGTTTCACTTTGGGAACAGGACACGATCTCACAAAGAATCAGCAATGTTACATATATCATTAAGGCCCCGAAATTCCAAATAAGGAAACGCATCCCCGAGGATCAAGCAGAACCACCACAGGAAGGGATTGAGGCAATCGAGATAGTATATGTCGTTTTTGGCATAGAACCTCCACAAATCATGCCAAAACCAAGACACTCTGACAGAAAGAGAAAGTGCACAGACCTCTTGCAGGTCTGCCCCATAAAGAAAAATACTGACTTCACACCTGAAGAAATCAGCTTGGAAGTGGGGTGTTGTGGGGGAACCACCCTCTGAATGGTCTCCACCACCGTCCATATATGCCAGTACTCTTAATGATCCCAGGTAGGGCTCTTGTTCTGGAGTTAACCTTGTGGCTCGGTGGAACGCAAGCACTCTTTCCATTCTGTAACCCTTTATTAATATTTTGTAACTTTTGTTAATATTCTGTAACCGTTTGTTGATATTCTGTAACCATTTGTTAATATTCTGTAACCGTTTGTTAAAACACGTCTTAACTTAAACCATTGTTCTGTATTTATTGTAACTCAGTCAGAGTCATAACAATACTTCAACTATTTATCCTATTGTTTTTCTACTAATATATTCATAAACAACTTTTTAATCATATTTTATTTCTCCTTAAATTTAATGTTTATACACAATTCTTTTTACTTATTCCTCACATGTTTTTACTTATAACGAGAGTGGCGCATATTTTTCAATTCTATTTGAATTTTTTTTATGAAGAAGTGAAACTTTTCAGTAGATATATATATCCTTAGTACTAACTCAATTGATCCAAACGTTTAACCCGACTACACTTGAACATTTACATATATTACGAAATGTATTTTAAGTAAACAAAAGGTAGTTTAAAAAGAAAAGAATGTATAAAGCGGTTGATTCCATAATTTGATCAAACGTAGCTATCGTGAACATTAGAGAAAATATAAATGCCAAAACTAAAAATTAAATACAAATAAAGAAACAAATAATCGATTAATTTTAATTGAAATTCTGATAAATACACGAGAAGGAATAGAAATTAAGAGAAGAAAGTCTAGCATCATAAAACTATGAAAATCATAATACTGAAGAAGGTTGTGAGTCGGGGGTTGGGCACCATTTGAACCTCACTGTTACCAATTCTGTGAAAACTATTTATATTATTAAACAAGGTAAGCTGTTTTATATTTCACAAGGAATGAATGAAAAATCTATGGGGAAAATGGCTTACCCTACAAATGTCCTCGTGTCTGTCTGTCTGGCCTGTGAGTCGTGCGCGTCAAGAAAGAAAGAAAGAGTCCATCATGGCGGCTGTGACATTTTGTAGTGAATGAAGTCTCGCGAGATCAGGTGCACATGCCTTATAAAAACAAGTCACTTGTTGGTGGCAGAGGATCGAGAAATCATTTGACGTCTGAGAAGCAGCAAAATCAGTTGGTAGAATTTGTATGAGCAGTGATTTTTACCTGTTGATTGACCGCAAGCTATTTCGGCCCATTTTTTTGCAATGGACAAGTTTGATCTGAGATTGATATCAGAGTTCGATGGCTCCTCCGCCGGACCCTTGGTAGTTGAGTGGTGGGGAAAAGCTGAGCTTGTCTGCCGCTTTGCAAAATAAAGGATCCCACGCTTGTCATCCCATTGAGGCTAACTAAGGAGGTATACTCCATTTATCAACAGCTCGAGGATGAACCAACTCTGGAGGAGGTTAATATGCGGCCTTTGCTACTGACCCTTTTATTGCCTGGAGACAGTTCACCGAACGGTGGGTTTCAACCAGCATACGAAGTCCTGGACAGTTTCTTGGAAATGGTCGGACGAGCAGCCACCCGGGAAGTTGTACAATAGGGTTCTGGAATATAAAATTTCCCCTGGAGTTCGTGGAGAATACGATAAGGAACTACAGACTTGGATAAAAAATGGATGGCTAGTTCCCTATCCAGAGAAGGAATTGGGCCTCCCAAAGTGTCTGATCCCATTAATGGCCGTTATCCAGCATAATAAACAAAAGGTGAGGCCAGTATTCGACTTTTGGGAACTAAACGAGCATGTAAATCCTTTTACAGCCTGCACGGATGTATGTATCGAGAAGTTGAGGGAATGCCAGCAAGCAGGATCTAATGTATCTGTGCTGGATCTTCATAAAGCATACCTTCAAGTGCATGTCCATCAGTCACTATGGCCCTATCAAACGGTGCTCATCAAGGGAGAAAGGTATTGCTTAACCCGCATGGGATTTGGACTTAATGTGGCGCCATCAATTATGCAAAGGATTGTTGATGCTATATTGACTAAGGATGAGCGCATTTAGTGGGCAACATCTTCATATATTGATGATGTGTATGTGGATGAAGAAATTGTGCCTGCAACGCACGTAAGAGAACATCTTCACAACTTTGGCCTTCTCAGCAAGGAACCAGAAAGGCTAGGGGACAGTGCAAGAGTGCTCCGTTTGCACGTCTGGGAAAAAGATAATGTCCTGCGTTGGAAACGAAGCAATGAAATCCCAGGTATGCCCTGTGTTTTCACACAATGGAATGTATTTTCATTGTGCTGAAAGTTGGTTGGACACCTTCCTGTGGGTGGCTGGCTTCGTATTGCAGTGGCATTAATCACCACCAGATGGGATAACGAAAATTTATGACGCCCCTCTCAATACAATGGTCAGAGAGGTCCTCACCAGAGTGTATGAAGAAGATCCAGTATGGGGCAGATGGTGTGTTGACAGCCAGGACCGTAGTGTATGGGTTGACGCAAGCTCTCTTGCCATTGGCATGTCTTTAGTCCATGATGGAGTCGTAGTGGAAAACACTTGCTGGTTACACCCAGAAAAGGACTCCCAACACATAAACCTTGCAGAACTCGATGCAGTGATCAAGGCAATGAACTTGGCAACCCTTTGGAAGACAACCACTTTGCGACTATTCACAGATTCTGCTTGCATCCATAAGTGGATTTCAGACAATCTTACCAGACGGGCTAGAGTGCGAACCAAAGCAACGAGCGAGATGCTCATCCATCGGCGGCTCGACAGGATCATGAGCCTGGTGAATGAATATGCACTATCAATGGAGGTGTCCCTGGTCAGATCCAGCATAAACAAGGCAGATTGTTTAATAAGAGTACCTCAAAGATGGCTTGATGTCATAAAAAAAACTGTTGAACCTATGCAACCTCCTTGTGCCGCATCTATGATCCCTGGTCAATTTAATCGGATTAAGGAAATGCACTAACAAAGCAGGCATCCTGGAGTCAAGTGGACCCTATATTTCAATAAGTTGGTTGAACCAGGAGTGTAAAGGGCAGACGTCATAGAAGTGGTCAAAAACTGCGTGGAATGCCAGTCCATTGACCTGGCACCAGTTCGCTGGGAAAAGGGGAAGTTGGAAGTTAGGAACCACTGGAGCCGGCTAGCGATAGACATTACTCACAACAATGGCAAGGATTTCCTGACTCTCATTGATTGCAGTCAATCAAGGTTTGCCATATGGTATATGCTTCATCAACAAGATACAGTCACTATTGTCCGTCAACTAAACAATATTTTCCTTGAACGTGGACCTCTAATAGAGATATTGTTTGACAATTGTGCTGCATTTACCAGTGAGCAGTTTAGAAAGTTTACGGACAGCTGAAGAGTACATCTGCGGTTTCGATGCGCCCATGTACCTTGTGGAAATGGAATCATTGAATGGAATCATCAAACCCTCAAAACAATCACGGCTGGATCAGGCTGCACAGTGTTTGAGGCAGTTTATTTGTACAATGTAACCCCGAAAGATGATATTTCACCCTCTACGGCGCCAGTTGATACCTTGCATAGGTATCATGTCAGGGTGAAGGGCATAGAGACGAACCCGCTGCCTGAACTGGAAGTAGCCGGAGACAGAGTGAGAAAAGGGGATGTTGTGTGGATCAAAACCCGCGAGGAAAGTGCACGACAAGGTATTGAGTCGGGCGAGTCACTGAAATAATCATGCCCCATCATGTTAAAGACATATGGTTAGTAATGCAACCATCACTAGACGACATAAGCGAATCAGAGTCAGAATCTAGCGAGGCGTCACTCTGGATTGCGGCACCACCATCAGGCAGTGACTCTGAGATTAGTAGCCTCCCAGAAGACATAGAGATTCGTAGCCTCCATGAAGAGACAGAGATGCTCGACCCTTAGACCACAGACGAAAGCACAAGTGAAGATGAGGCATGTGTCGTCCCTCCTTGAAGAAGCACCCGACAAAGACGATTACCACCCCCTTGCCCTCTCTGTGATCATGAGATCAGGGGGGAGTGTGGGGGAAATGGCTTACCATTCAAACGTCCTCGTGTCTGTCTGTCCTGTGAGTCACGTGCGTCAAGAAAGAAAGAAAGGAAGAGTCCATCATGGTGCTTGTGATGTTTTGTAGTGAACGAAGTCTCGCGAGATCATGTGTGCATGTCTTATAAAAACCGGTCACTTGTCGGTGGCAGAGGATCGAGAAATCATTTGACGTTTGAGAAGCGGCAAAATCAGTTGGGAGAATTTGTGTGATTTTTGCCTGTTGATCGACCGCAAAATCCTGACACACTCTCCATTAATTGAATTCTAATGCTTAGCCAAAAATCGAAGACATAAACATAAATCTTATAAGAAAATATAAAACTTTTACATAAATTGATAAAATAGTTGAATCACCTAAATATGATATGAATTATTCCTCAAATTACTCCTCCTATTTTTTACTTATGTTCTGGTATTATATTTTTATGGAAATCACTCCAGACAAGACATTAAACCACTTTATGTAAATAGTTAAAAAATACTACTTCAGGGTCAATAAATAACCAACAATAAGTGTTAGATGGGCAGATTAAAAAAAAAACAGCATTTATTGTCAAAAACATCATTCATGGAAAGTGAGGACTAAAAGATAAAGGAAACGAGAGTTACAACTCAAGCTCTACTTTCTACTTTACTTTCATATTCCTGTTTCAAAAAGTAAGATAAGTATATAAGATGAAATGAATAAAAAAGAGATACATAAAACAAAATTTATTATTTGTATTAGAAATGCAGTAAACAAGCTACACACCAATCAAACTATAACCATCAACTGAAATACTCAATATCACAAAAACAATTTGAACTGCATTATACATGTTTTGATGAATCACATTTTTTGCATTAATTCACTTTTGCTCATTGCAGAAAAATTCACATTTCACCTCATAAATCATCTGTAAAATGTAACCACATTAAATTCGTTAATTTTTATTTTAATAGAATCATATGTATTCGAATTTTGTTGGCATCCGATATCACAGTGGCTATTTGCGCAAAGTTTAGGGCAGTTCTAACCAATAGTTTGGAAATTATCAGTTATTATTATTATTATTATTATTATTATTATTATTATTATTATTATTATTATCTATATATTAATACAATAGCGTATGTGCTCTTTTGTGTGTCACGCTTACATCCGGGTCGTTTAATTTTTATGAAATTCCATTAAAGCTAACAAAAAAAGTTGGTGTTACTGTTGAGGCAAAGCTAATAAAAATGATTTGTTCTTTTTGGCCTTTTGGCCAAGATCAAAGTGTAGTATATGTTCTTTAGATGCTACATTTCAATTTCTTCTCTCTCAGTGGAGGAGAAATCCTTTATGACTAAGACAATTTTTTGTTCCTTTACTCCACATTAAAAAACGACCCTGGTGTCTAAATCTTTCCCGTGGGGAGGCATTGTAAATAGATACTATATTTAATGTAACTAAGTTTTAATATTACAAAAGTAACTGGGAAAAGTAATTTCTGATTTAATTAGAAAATGCCCTGGAAATGTCTCTTCTGACTAATTATAAGCTGCCCTAGAAAATGGCCCTTCTGATTATTTTTTGTTTACTTGCCTCCCCACAAGGGCAGAGTTGGGCATGAAGTCGGTTAAAAATTTTTTGGGAAACCAGCTCCCCAAAAGGGGCACTCTGGTCAGTAACGAAAATAAAAATTGTGTCAGTAATGAAGGATTTCTTCTCCATTAACCAAGAACAAAATAGAGGGGGGATTTAAGTCACTGGAATGCTGAGACTGATACTACACTCGGAAATTCATAATGAAGCAATGGTTGCCTAATCTCTAACCGTGTTAATGTTTTTATGTATTAATTTCGAAAAGCTGCTGAAACAGTTTATGATTTAAACATTACTTTATTTTAAGTATATTTTTAACAGTGGAGTGATTTAAACATTACTTTATTTCATGTATATTTTTACCAGTAGTGTGGGGTATATGAAATCAGTCTTGGAAATGGCGGAAATCGTTTATGCATTAAACATTATTTTATTTAATGCATATTTATAACAATGGGGTGGGGGATATGAAGTCAGTCCTAGAAATGACTTAAGCCGTTAACGATTTAAACATTACTTTATTTCATATATATTTCTAACAATAGTGTGGGGGTTATGAAATCAGTCCCGGATATGGCTGAAACCGTTCACGCATTAAACATTATTTTAATGTATATTTATAACAATGGGGTGGGAGATATGAAGTCAGTCCCGGAAAGGGCTGAAAGTTTACTATTTAGACATTACATTATTTTATGTATATTTTTAGCAGTGGGTTGGGGATATAAAGTCAGTCCCAGAAATGGCTTAAACAGTTTACGATTTAAAGATTACTTTATTTCATGTATATTTTTTTAACAGTGGGGTGGAGGGCATGAAGTCAGTCCTGGGTTTGAATGAGATAAGTGTAAATATATACTAGCAGAAAGCGTCGCCCAGTATTGAATGAGATACATGGAAAACATAGTAACAGAACAACCAGTGTCGCCCTGGATTGAATAAGATAGTTGAAAGATATATACTAGCAGAATATACAGTGTCACCCGGGATTGGATAAGATAGGTGTAACATATATACTATGAGAATTGATTGATGTATTTGTAGTGAAATAATCAGCCCAGGTAATATATCAAAGTTATTATTTAAGTAAGGGTGAGCGACATAGTGGGTTAAAGTTATGAAAATTATTGTCGGAATTAGTAACATATCCAAGAATTATAAAAAATGATGAAATGTGAGTTACTTGATTGGAGTGTTTGTAATGAAATAATAATTCCAGACAATATATCAAAGTTATTATTTTAGTAAGGGAGGATGATAAGGTGTTTTTTTTTGTTTGTTTTTTTTAATTGCATTTTCACCCCAAACAAAGCATATTGCCACTTTAGTGTAGGGGCTACTCTCAGGGACATAAGCATCAGGGGTACTGTGTAGGAAGTTGGGCAGCAAGATGTTGGTTCACATTACACTTAAACTTCTACATGTCAGTACAGTCGGGGAAGCAGGGGCCCAGAAGGGAATTCCAAAGTCTAGCTGTTCTGGGGAAGAAACTACTGGAGTAGAAGGCTTTCTTGCATCTAGGGATCTCTACTGTGAAGGGGTGGGATTTAGCTGCTTGTCGGGTTTGTCGGGGGTATTTACGTCGAGGGGGCACAAGTGCTTGTAGTTCGTCAGAGCATTCACCATTAAAGTACTTGTAGAACAGGCAGAGGGATGCAACATTTCGTCGATGTGACAGAGACTGAAGTTTAGCTGACAGTTCAGAACCCATCAGATTGGTGACTCGCTTGGTATGTTTAAATTATGAGAAATTATTATCGAAATTAGTAATATTTCCAAGAATTACAAAAAATGATGAAATGTGAGTTAATTAATTGGTGGGTTTATAATAAAATAATCAACCCAGACAATATATCAAAGTTATTATGTTAGTAAGAGAGGGTGATAAGGATGGCTTAAATTATGGAAAATTATTGTCAGAATTTAGTAACATATTCAAGAATTATGAAAAATGATAATATGTGATTTAATGCATTAACGTGTTTGCAATGAAATAATCAGACCAGACAATATATCAAATTTATTATTTTAGTAAGAGGAGCGATTATGTCGGTTAAAATGATAAAAATGATTGTTGAAATTAGTAACATATCCAAGAATTATGAAAAATGATGAAATATGAGTTGAGTACCACTCAACTCATATTTCATCATTTTGTAATGTTGTAATGAAAAAAATCAGCCCAGACAATATATCAAAGTTATTATTTTAGTAAGGGTGGAAGCTATAGGGTGTGTTTAACTTATCAAAAATGATTGTCGAAATTAGTAACATATCGAAGAATTATAAAATTGATGAAATGTGAGTTAATTGATTGGTGTGTTTGTAATGAAATAATCTGCCTAGACAATATATCAAAGTTATTATTTTAGTAAGGTGTGCGATATTGTAAGTTTAAATGATTATAAATTATTGTCGAAATTAGTACCATATCCAAGAATTATGACAAATGATGAAATGTAAGTTAATTGATAGTTGTGTTTTTTTTAATGAAATAATCAGCCGATACAATATATAATTTTTTTTTATTTTAGTAAGGGGAGAGGTTATAATGTTGGTTAAAATTATGACAAATTATTATCGAACATAGTAACATATTCAATTATGAAAAATGATGAAATGTGAGTTAATTGACTGGTGTGTTTGTAATGAAATAATCAGCCCAGGAAATATATCAAAGTTATAATTTTAGTAAGGGGGCAGTACAGTTTTAAGGGGTGATGCAGTTTTAATAAAAGGGCTAGAATAATATAATTGTGCATTCCTTCATGCTGAACAGAACGCCCACAGAATGCCTAGCAACAATATATTACATATGAAAAATGCTGCTGTGGAATTTCCACAGGTCCCGCTAGTTATTATTATTAGTAGTAGCATTATTATTTAATCTACCTTTTATTATCTCTGACATATCTCAATATTCCGTCATGCAAAATTTGGTGCAATGATGGCGTTTAGAAATTATGAGCCTTTATTGTTTTTAGTATTAGTCATACATTTTGATTATAATTAATGCCAAATGTGAGGCAGTTCTTTTGTTTTGCAGTTTACAAATGACTAACAGACTGACAAAAAGGCTCCATCATGATGTAGATCATTATTTTTTTTTATGTAGTATAATTATCTTTTCTGTTCTTAAAAAACATATTGATATTTTTGAATAAATAAAATCAAAAATTTATAGACAGTTTATCCATTTCTTTATTTTCTTGATTTTTTTATCAATTAAAAGTTTAATATTTTTCTAATAAAAACTCTAACAAAACATGATTGATGTCCTTTCAAATGCCAGTATATAAAAGTGACAAAACCTAATTTATTGATTGGTGTTGATTTCTTTTTTAGTTCAATATTCTGATGAAAGTTTCTGTCAGTTTTGAAGATTTGTTGCATTTTCAGGTCATATAATTTGATTTTCTTCAATTTTTTATTGAAAGCTAGAAAAGCAACAAGGCATTGGCCATTTATTATATACTAACAGGTCGCCTGGCGTTGTCCGGTCGTAACATACACTTAATATATTTTAATTAACGCTGATTTCCTATTTATTATTCAATAGTCAATTCGCTATCAATTATTAGATTGTATAGTAGTGATTTCAAAAGTAAAAAATAATGACTTGTGTGCTATCAACTAGAAACCAAAATATATAACTCTCTAGCCTTATATGACCTAAATCCAAACGTATGCAAACACTGCAAAAAATAATGTTATCTAACCTATAACTTTTAATTAGCGCATGCACAAAAAATGGGAAAAATCGACTTACGGCAGGCAAAGTTCAATGTTTTTCTTTTGATTTTGACCCCTTAGCAGCTATTTTACCAGTTAACAAACAAATCGAAAGCGTGCTACATGTGCAAATACTCTATATATCAAGTTTCAACTTTGTAGACCAAATATTCAGAGAGGATTTTGGTAGTGACTTTTCACACACACATACACACACATTATATATATATATATATATATATATATATATATATATATATATAGAGAGAGAGAGAGAGAGAGAGAGAGAGAAGGAGAGAGAAAGAGTGAGAGAGTGAGAGAGAGAATATTTTCGTGTGCTAGAAAATTTTCGTCTTAAAATTTTAAATAGAAAAAGTAGGTTTTTAATATCAATGTCAGAGAGAGAGAAAACCTCACATGTTATAGATATATAGATAACACCAGTAATGCAAATACAGTAAGAACTGTACATATTATTCGTTACATTCCCCCTCAAACATACTCATAAAAAATACTATAAGATTACCTGCCTCAGGTTAGGTAAAATGAAATCTTCAGACATTTTTGCATCGCTTTTATGCCTCTTTACAAGGATTAAAATAAAGATATAATGTTGGCAAACATAATGTCTAAATAATGTTTCTGAATTTTGGAGATGAGCATTGATAATTCATATTATTTAGATTATACGGGCTACATCTAAAAACAAAAAATAGGTTACGGTTCTTAAAATTCATACCAAAATTGTCCACGATGACGCATGGTTTAGTGGATAAAGTATTATGCTTATGGAGTAAATGAAGGGTTCTGTTTGAAATGCCATGCAGATTCCAGAGTTCAACAGAAAGATTTCCAAAGAAGAGTGAAGGTTACAGCGATCGAAACCTTGTACAAATACACAAAATGTGAACAGTAGTCTGAATAATCCAAATAATACGAAGTATGTCTAAAATCATAACCAATTTGGATGAAAATCTATTTCAGAGTTTTAATTGTAAAAGTATCTAAAACTTAAAATAAAAGTTTTATAGGTTAAAAAATTGAACTTCAGGGAATTTTACTTATTGATGTTTAATGATTATAAATCAAATTTAACAAATGTAATGCAAATCTGAAATATTTGAATGTTTGAATATGATGTTGTGGCCATATTATGCCCCCTAAAACCCCTTTAAAATGTTCCAAAGAAACTGAAGTTTGGAAAATAGTGATGTTTAATATCAACAGCAATGGTCCCACGCCATATTTTCCTCCTTTGCATGAAATGAAATTAAACCAAATATGGCTTATTTTAATTATCCTTTACATCTACAAACAGTATTCCAAAATTCATAATGACTCTTAATTAATTTAGGATTTAATCAAATACAGGGAAATATGAAAACATGTCCACACTATTTGACTTTATATAAATAGCAAGATAATACTTGCATAGCAAATGGCGTTATAAGAGATCCCAATTCCTCAAGATTCATAATCAGTGGATCATCAAAAATAAATGTAAAAACGGAGAAAAGCAAAATTTATCAAGAATTAATTATTACAATGATGTTATGTAATCATTTTGACCACCTTTATTCATAAATATGCAGCAATTAAATGGTCCGAAGTATTTGGATTGAAAATAGATCAATGTCATATTTAAATCTGCAATTGAAGTTGCTATATGAGTTTGTATTGGTTGGAAAAAGTAAAAAACGCACAATTTTCATCTTGAATACAGGTTGTAACGATAAAATTGTCGCCATAGAAAAAACGATATGCTTCCATTTCCGGTTTTCTTTTTTTGTTGCAGAACATCTACTAGTTCGCCAGTTGTGTATAAATCCAAAGAGTGATAAGAGCCTTCTACCATGTCTGAAAGTTACATAACGTTCAACGAGCGGGATCAGAGATGCGCCACTGTACAACTCATGCTCTCTACCGATCCAAATATGACAATGCCATTGCCAGGACCCTTAAAATGCAAATTCAGACGGTTCAGCGCTTGAGGGCACAGCTCAATGAAGTTTCCGGACACGGTTATAGTCTCTGGTTCTTTGGTGTGGTTTCAAGTAAGGGCCACATCATGCCACCTAACATCTTTGAAGTCGGCTTAAAATTAACACCAAAGTTTACCTGAATGTGCTAAAGTGTGTGGTGATGCCCTGGTGTAATAAGGTTGCGGCTGGCAGACCTGGGTGTGGCAGCAGGACTCGCCACTGGCCACAAATCCCAAAAAAACCCAGAAAGAGTGCTGCGGCTTTGTACCCTTCTCTCACTGACCCGGCTCTTTCCCCATCCTGAACCCGCTGGACTACTCATTTGATCATACGTCAAGAACATCACCAACATGACCTCCCACAACACCAAAGCCAGCCTGATCGCTGCCATCTGCTGAGTATTGTTGTGTGGAAAAGGCATGCTTCCAGGTCTGGACCCGTATTGAGGTGGTGATTGAGGTTGAAGGCGACTGTACTGAAAAGATGTCATGTACATAATCAAGTTACCTAAATTGGCATTTTTTAATAAAACTTTTTAAATAAAGCTGTAGTGTCGTTTTCTTTAGGGCGACGAATTCATCGTTCTACCCTGTATATATAAAGAGATGATAACACAGAAAGTTTATAACTATTAACTTATAAATCTATACAGATTTGATTCCTTTTTAACTTCATGATGATTTGCCTGCGTTAAATGCAACTTGTATAAAGTTCTTCTGTAATTTGTTATAAATTAATCTATACATTGCTTTTAAAAGTATTTTCAAACCTACTTATACTTAAAATAATGCGAACGATTCGCGCATGCACTTTTGGGAAACAGTTGACAAACAGATAAAAATCTGATCACCCCTAAATAGCAATTTTGAAATTTGGACCTTTTAGAAACCCTTTTTTCCGAAGGAAAACCAATTAAATTTTCCCGCGTGTCTGAACACCCTATATACCAAATTTCAAGTCTGTTGGTCAAAAATTCGTTGAGTATATCGGTCGAGAAGTTCCCGCACACACACACTCACACACGCACACACACACACTCACACACGCACACACACATACACACACATTCTCACTTTTATAGATGTATAGATGAATTCATATAAATGCTTTATTTCTAAATTAATCCATACAAATATATTTTTATAAAATAATCCATACAATTATTTTCTAAATTGAATCATACAAATCTTTTTTATACATTAAACCATAAAATTATTTTAATTTATGCGAACTAAAAAAATGAATAAACAAATGTGATGAAAAGACTTTTTTTTTGCATGAAGTGTGGTTAATACTTATATTGTTTTTACTTATTTTAAAAGTTAAAAGTTATAATAATGAAGCCATTTGCACCGGTTATCATTAGTGAGAAGTCTTGATGAATAAAAAACAAAATAAATAAATAAATAAATAAATATTATTATTTATTATTATTATTATTATTATTATTATTATTATTATTATTATTTATTATTATTATTATTATTATTATTTATTATTATTATTATTATTATTATTTATTATTATTATTATTATTATTATTTATTATTATTATTATTATTTATTATTATTATTTATTATTATTATTATTATTATTATTATTATTATTATTATTTATTATTATTATTATTTATTATTATTATTATTATTATTATTTATTATTATTATTTATTATTATTATTATTATTATTATTATTTATTATTATTATTATTATTATTATTATTTATTATTATTATTATTATTATTATTATTATTATTTATTATTATTATTATTTATTATTATTATTATTATTATTATTATTTATTATTATTATTATTTATTATTATTATTTATTATTATTATTATTATTATTATTATTTATTATTATTATTATTATTATTTATTATTATTTATTATTATTATTAATTATTATTATTATTATTATTATTATTATTATTTATTATTATTATTATTATTATTATTATTATGTATTATTATTATTATTTATTATTATTATTATTATTTATTATTATTATTATTTATTATTATTATTATTTATTATTATTATTTATTATTATTATTATTATTATTATTATTATTTATTATTATTATTATTATTATTATTTATTATTATTATTATTATTATTATTATTTATTATTATTATTATTATTTATTATTATTATTATTTATTATTATTATTTATTATTATTATTATTATTATTATTTATTATTATTATTATTTATTATTATTATTATTATTATTTATTATTATTATTATTATTATTATTTATTATTATTATTATTATTATTTATTATTATTTATTATTATTATTATTATTTATTATTATTATTATTATTATTATTATTATTATTATTATTATTATTTATTATTATTATTATTTATTATTATTATTTATTATTATTATTATTATTATTATTTATTATTATTATTATTATTTATTATTATTTATTATTATTATTATTATTATTATTATTATTATTTATTATTATTATTTATTATTATTATTATTATTTATTATTATTATTATTATTATTATTATTTATTATTATTATTATTATTATTTATTATTATTTATTATTATTATTATTATTATTATTATTTATTATTATTATTATTATTTATTATTATTATTATTATTATTATTATTATTTATTATTATTATTATTATTATTATTATTTATTATTATTATTATTTATTATTATTATTTATTATTATTATTATTTATTATTATTATTATTATTATTTATTATTATTATTATTATTATTATTATTATTATTATTATTATTATTATTAGCAGCAGCAGCAGCAGCAGCTGCAGCCCTCCCTTTACTTAAAACTTCACCAAAAATCAGAAAATTTACCAATTTTAATGAATTTTTTAGTATTTATCAAATAATGATCGCGGAATATAATGAACTAATTATTTTTTATTTAAATCTTAGTGAAAATGTATTATTTTGTTTAAACAAAAAATACCTTTACTAAAGTTATGGTTTTCAGTAGTAAATAAAAAACACAAGAATTTATTTTTGCTTTTTTTATATAAATAAACCATCGTAATTTGTAACAATAAAATGAAAATAAAATAATTTTTATAGGAACATTACGAAAAAAGCCCCTGAAGTCCGTATTAATGAATTTGATATAACTCGAAGAAAAATTAATTTCTCGAACTACCAATATTATCATTGAATTCAGCATTGTTTATTTAATATTTTCACAAAAAAATTATAATTGCAAAAATCATTTCTACTTTTTTTTTACGCTTACATTTTTAACGTAATCTGTACATGTAAGATTCTATTATTTCTATTGCACGCAAGAACGTATAATTATCAATGTAAAATAATGTTCATATAATCTTGGAAAATAAAGTAAAAAAATAAATTGAAAAACAGGAACATAGAAAAATAATTTAATTAAAAAATGGTAAAAAATATACAAACGTTCCATGTGGGTAAGTATGGATGCGCAGAGTTGAAAAGAAAGCCAGTCTGTTTTGCCCACCTTCTCTTTTCAACAACCCGCCTGTTTGTGTTCATCATCTTTAAATTTCGCGTAAATGTTATGATAAATTTTGGCGTAAGTTTGTATTTTATTAGTGTTAATTTTTTCAATGATTATAAATTGTTTTCTTAACCAATTGTAATTCTGTTTTAATATTAATAAATATTGTCAGAATTTTATCTTGCTTCCAGATAAATTCGACGCTAAAGTAACTAACCTGAAAAAAAAACAGCGTGAAACAAAAGAGGGAGAGGGGGTAAAGAATAAAATATAAAGGTCTTGCTTGAAGAGATTTTATTCACAATAAAATTAATTGCAAAATTTTCCCTTTGCAGGCATTAAACTTATGAAACGCCAAAGTAACATGTAATGAAAAAAAATAACACTGGTTCTTATAATGAAGATGTTGTATCCATTAACGAATACAATAATAAGATTCAAAATAGTATCTCCTAATCACACTCGCATATGAAATAAATTTTAGGAGCGTACTCACAAATTGAAAGCCAGTCAGGCACGTGCCTTTTCCCCTTTTTTTTCGTTTAAAGTTCTTTTAGAATTTTCTCTCCCTCCATGTTTGCATGCAAACCGTAGACACGCAGATGGATTTCAGAAGCAAGACCGTGTCGCTTGTCCGGGGTTTCTTGCCGGGTTTTCTTCTTTGTAGGAGGTTCCAAAATTCCTTTTCACGTAAAATAAGGTATTTTCTTTAAAATAATTCCGCTTCTTCAAAATACATGCAAAACCGTAGTCACATAGATAGTTTTCAGAAGTATGTCTCGTCATATTTTTTTTTTTTTTAATTCAATTTTCACCCCAAACAAGGCACAGTGCGACTTTGAAGCAGGGGGCTACTATCAGGGACTTAATTAGCGGGGTCTTTATGAAGGGAGATGAGTAGAAGATGTTTGTTAACATTACACTTGAACTTCTGCATATCATTGCAGTTGGGAAAGCAGAATCCCGGAAGGGAGTTCCAAAGACCCGCAGTTCTGGGGAAGAAACTATTGGAGTAAAAGGCTTTCTTGCACCTAGGGATCTCTACTGTAAAGGGATGAGACTTAGTAGCTTGTCGGGTTTGTCGGGGGGTAGTTACGTCGGGGAGGTACAAGTGTTTGCAGTTCGTCAGAGCATTCACCGTTGAAGTATTTGTAGAACAGGCAGAGGGATGCAACATCTCGTCGATGGGACAGAGGCTGAAGCCTAGATGACAGTTCAGGACCTATCAGGTTGGCGACTCTCTTTTGAAACCTGTCCAGGAGCGAGAGACAAGAAGCAGATGCACCAGCCCAGATGTGACAACAGTACTCCATACATGGGCGAATGGTTGCCTTATAGAGGTATAGGATACTGTCAGGCATAAGTAGTTTTCTAGCATGGTAGAGGGAGCCAACCTTCCTTGCAGCAGCCTTGGCAATGCTCTCAATGTATCTATTCCAGTTCATATTCCCTGTAAACGTTAGGCCGAGGAGTTTAAAAGAAGTACTTTCAGGTAATGTGTTCTTGGCCATTGCTATAAGTGGCAGAGAAGGTTTCTTGTAGTTATTGAAGGAAACAAGCTTAGTCTTGGCAGCATTGAATGTGACCAACCATTTTTGTCCCCATTCCACTACGGATTGGAGGTCATCCTCTAGTGTTTCTGCCATTTCCTTGGATATGTGTTCATTTGTTTTCCCCTCATATCTGTTATAGAGAGTGGTGTCATCGGCAAATATACCCATCTCCGAAACAATTTTATCAGGGAGGTCGTTTATGAATATCAGGAATAATAGAGGTCCAAGGATAGACCCCTGAGGTTCTCCTGCATTTATGTCATATTGTTTGGATGTACGACCGTCGAGGACAACTTTGATTTTTCTATTACTTAAGAAGGATTTAATTACATTATGAATTCTTCCAGTGATTCCATATGATCTAATTTTCCTTAGAAGACCATCGTGCCATAACCTGTCAAAAGCCTTAGATGTATCCAGGGCCACCGCTCTACCCTCCCCTGTTTTATCCAATGAACGGTATATACGTTCAGAAACTATAATTAAGATATCTGCTGTTGAACGGGCTTGTCTGAATCCATATTGTTTGTCAGTCAGGAGTTTAGCAGCTGTTAGGTGCTGGACTAGGGCTTGATTAACTAAGGACTCAAATATTTTGGCGAAAAGTGGGAGGAGGCTAATGGGGCGATAATTTAGTGGGTCAGTCCTTTCACCAGAATTCTTGAAGACTGGGACCACAGAGGCGGTTTTCCAGCAGTCGGGAAAACAAGATTCGTTAAGGCATTTATTGTAAAGTTTGGACAGAACTGGAGCAACCTCGGCAGAGCATTTTTTTAATAGCACAGCCGGGATGAGATCTGGTCCACATGCTTTTGAGGTGTGTAGGTTTTTTATAATAGCATGTACCTGAGAAGGGGTGATTTTCAAATCGTCTAGTGAGGCGTCTGTTCGCAGAGGAAAATCAGGGAGTGAGTGGTGTAGCGAGTTCAGTGTGGAGTTTGAGGCGAACCGACTGGCAAGCAGATTAGCCTTGTCAGTTGCCGTGCAAGCAACCTCATGATCGTTTGATAGTGGGGGAATAGTTGACTGTTCATTATTTACTACGCTGTTGTAGATTTTCCAAAAATCCCGGGTTCCTAATTTCTGTGCTTCGATGCGTTTTCTGGTGGTTTCAGAGTAATCTGTCTTAGCTGTCTCTATCAATCTCTTACAATTATTTCTAGCTTCTATAAACTTCTGTTTATTTGAGCTGGACTTATGTCGGTTGAATCTGCGGAACGCATGCTGCCTTTGACAAATGGCAGCTGCACAAGCAGAAGTAAACCATTGGGGGGAGTGGGGCTTGCTATAGATTTTCTGTGCGGGAACATGTGCTTCAATAGCAGTTTTGAACCATTCAGTGGTCTCATTTGCACACTGTTCCGCTGGAAGAGTAAAGATATTTTGCCATGGGGCATCTCTGATGAGCTCCCTGATGGCTTCCCAATCAGCCTTTTTGTAATACCTCATTGTTTTGAGTAGTGGGTCTTCAGTTTTAGGGCGAGAATTTAGGCTGATTTCTACCATTATCACAGCGTGATCAGCATTCCCGAGTGGGCTGTGGGCATTTGTTGTACAGTCATTGGGAACCGTTGTCAGAAAGAGATCTAGAAGTGAGGCATGTTGATCTTGCTGGTCTGGGAAACGTGTCGGAAATGTAACCAACCGAGATAGGGAATGGGAATGACATATCTGGGTATTCTTGCCGGGTTTTCTTCTTTGAAGGAGGCTCGTCAAAATTCCATTTTCAGCGCCAGGCAATGAAACAAAGGTCCAATCTCCACGTCAGCGGAATTTCAAAAGAGAAAGAATCTCGCGCTGGGTTTGTGACGTCAGCACAGAGCTAGCATTTTTCTTTTCTCAAATTAAAAGGAGTTTCGTACAAATCCAAAATATACAAAACTAAAAATCATAAAGGATACGAAATACAGAAAATCATATATAAGAACCAGATAAAAAATAATAAATGTAAACAGGGGGGGGTGCACTATTACTGGTACCAAAAAAATCCAAAATTCTCCCCCAACAGGAAATGACAGTCAACCTACAGTTGGATGACACATGTAAAATTTACAATACAAAAAGAAATTTTTTTTTATATATACATATACCACACCAGGCATGGTCAGATGAACTCCAGGAAACACATATCAGAACAAAAAGGCAGAAAAATTCAAATAGGCTTGTTTTATACAAATTCACATGAAAACCTTTATGTTTTAGGTTTGAACAGAGGAGTACCTAACCAGATTCATAAATTTAAACTAATGCTACGATGCTAAGTCACAACAGATGTTTGAGTAGAGAATATTCCGCCAGGTAATTAACTATTTGCATATAAGAGTATAAAGGCTTGAGAAGTACACATAATTTACCATCCAATCTCCTCATCCCTATATTATCTCTGGCAAACACCAAAATATCTCAGCTCCCTCGTAACCACAAGAGCCCAGTGAGATCAACACTGGTGCTACAAGAGGAACGAATCCAATCAACCCTATGCTTTGATAAGTTCTTCAAATTGGTGGAATGAAATAAAACTGAACATGCACAAATTATGCAAGGTGATTACAGTTTTAAACGTTTGAATAGCTATATACATATAGCCAAACAAACAAAGTTGGGTATAGGTAGCTGGAGATGTAATACTTATGGAAGACTCCTATCAAGGAGAGATCCAATCTTCTTGTGTTCAGCACTGAAACAAACATATCAGCATTAGAAAACTCACTCCCAACTAAGTATAAGATGGTTCTGAGTGCCTCAGAAACACCCCTGGACAAATCAAGTTTGACTTCGAAAGCTCTTGCAATACTGCAGTAAGTTACGTCAAGGCAGATCTTCACAAAACATTTAAAAACAATAAGACCTGCATGTGCCTCCAAAGCAGGAAGCATTCTACTTAAAGGATCAACTTCATAGAATGAAGGTTCTACAAGCGATCTCTGAACAACATATCCTATACACCATGTAGTCAGCAAATTCGATAGGATCTCTCATGGGATTCTTTGTCGAGTTACACTCAACCAGAGTCTGGACGCCCCAGTCCAACTTGAGTTCACGTAACTCTTCAAAAACCATTCTCCTATTGGTTTTTACACGTTCGCAGGTGGATATAATGCTTTCTGCCCTATATCCTTGATGGAGAATTTCTCTCCCAGTGCTAACATTAGCACTTAAAGAAGTGCACAAAGCTTGCACTTTCACACAAGATAGAATCCTGTCCTTTAACCACTGACCATTGTCAGAACGACATGACTGGAGTAATATCCCACCGTCACGATTAAGTTCCTCATTATTCTGACAAAGTTGCGGGGAATAACTACATATTTGAGTTTTCGAACTCACATTTTTAGAGGGTAAAACAATTCCAACATCCCATGGAAATCCCTCCATAAATTTCACAATATTCATGCCCACACTTAACAAGTCGTGGACAAGTCGTGGACACGAGTGGTATCATTCATGATACCTGGGAATTTCACTCTCAATACATTTTTCTTTAAAATACTACTGGCAAACTGCCCGCCAGAAAAATCAAACTTCAGCACCTGACTACGCAGATCCTCTGAAGTAGCACTTGCAACACTGCTTTCAGACCGCAGTACAACATTTTCCAAGCCAAACTTGCCAGCACTCAGCAAAGGGTTTTCAGAGTCTGGATGTTCGGGCTTAGTAGTCGATAACTCGCCAAGCATCTCGCTAGGGGTTTCGAATATCACAGGGTTACACAAGGAATCACACTCCACACTATCTGCCAACCTCGTAAGAATGAATCGGACCTCGGACGAGAACACTACAACATTAACAGCATCCGCCTCTACTAGCGAACAGTCCACGTCCTCATGCAAGGAACGATCACCCAACAATTCTGCTATATTATCCACCGATGTTAACCATTCATCAACATCGGCCTTCATTGTCATAAAATAAGGCTTAGGTAATTCCTTCTGCAACCGCAATAAATCCAAGACGACGATAATCTTCCCTAAATAAAACTTTCGTTTCCTTACAAGGAATCCGGAAGAATGAGTGACCAACATTGTGCAGCGTTTTTTTTTTTTCAAAAATATGGAATAAATCCAACCAAATACAAAAAATAGGCGTTCAAAAAATATACACAAAAAAAATGCACACACAAAGGTTACAAAGGTATTCGCATAAAATTCCTTCCTCATAGCACAAACAAAACAAGACCAATGCAGTATATTGAGCAGTGAAACTATCAAGGGGTACAATCCCCAGTTACAAATTAAAAGGGTCACTATAGCTTAAAATTAAAATTAAGTGTATTTAAAATGCAAACTTCTATATGGAAGTTAATTGACTAGAAAATGGATGTTTAACACTCTTTATAGCAATATCCTCATTGAAATGTAACCTAGAAAAAAGTGGGAAGAGAGTTTAAATATACAACTACGTTGGGGGAGGGCACATACCTCTTATGTACCATGTGTATCTTCGAATGAATCCAAATAACCAAATGCAAATACGGGCTAAGCAAAGAAAAAGGGGACTTGTATCTTCACAAATTCTTAGAATAACACAGGCTGCAAAGCAAATGAGTATGGATTCGCTATTGAAAATTATAAATATCTTCAAGGTATAAGAAATCATTTTTTACAATAAAACACAAACGTAATCGCACACATGCGAATTCAACAAGTTTTAGGTAAAGTAGACTTCAACATAATACAATATCTGAAATAATATAGTCCGGTTAATTCACAACCCAGAGACATTTAACACATGTGAGAGAACGCACGTGTTCATTAAAATCAAGATAAGGTATATACTCATTCCCTTTTTTATATATATATATATTGGGGAAAAATACCAACTTATAACTAACACCGGTTTCGGACACAGAGTTTCTATTTACTAGTCTCCCCACGAGGGTATAGTTAGATAAAAGTCGTTTCTTGAAGTGGGGAAAATCCAGCTTCCAAAAAATATCGAACACGCTGGATTAGGATGAAAAATAAAATTACCTCAGTCTAGTAGGATTTCTAATTCGCTGACTAGGGACAGAAAATGTTATAGTTTCTCCCAACGTAAATCGCAATACCCATGGAAATTCAACTAAAGCAAGTAAAATGTAAATTATATTCCGAAATAGGACTACAAAAGTCACAACTTTAATTTTAAAAGTAGAAAATAGAACGTATATACGTATTGCTTAATCTCTATTTATTAAAATAATATTATGAAAAGTTTTACGCTACACTAGACGTACATAAAAATGCTAAATTCGGGAATTTTTATTAAGTGAAAGTCGAATGTTCGAGACACACAGAATTAACAGTCACCTTAACTCAATGGTGATAGTAGTTGTCGAATGTTTTAAGGAGAGCGTTAACAGAAATGTCAAGAGGTTAAATGCAATCCTAACTTGAAAGAAAAGGAATTAAGACGTATTTCGACTGGAAAAGTGTATACTTAATTTTCAAAGAGACAAAAATTTGCTAAATGTATTTAATATAGTGACAAAGTTTGCAAAATGCATTTACCGAAAGAGAATTAACGTATCTCGATGAAAAGGGAATATACTTTACTTTCAAAGCGTTCCGAAAAGGGAAATAATAAATTTGCAAATTGTATTTAATAGGGGAAAACAATTTGCAAAATGCACTTAAATAAAAGCAGAAATTTTCCAACTACTTTTACATAAAAGAAAACTTTGCAGAAAGAAAATTAAAACGTATCTCGATGAAAAAGGAATACACTCTATTTTCAAAGAGTTCCCAAAAAGGGAATAAAAAAATTTGAAAAATGCATTTAATATGGGGACAAAATTTGCCTAATGCTTTCAAATAAAAGCAGAAATTTTCCAACTACTACAGGAAGAAAAATGTGCAAAATGTCGGAATTTTATCTTGCTTCCAGATAAATTCGACGCTAAAGTAACTAACATGAAAAAAAAAAACAGCATGAAACAAAAGAGGAGGAGGGAGTAAAGAATAAAATATAAAGGCCTTGCTTTGAAACGAAGAAGAGATTTATTCACAATAAAATTAATTGCAAATTTTTCCCTTTACAGGCATTAAACTTATGAAACGCCAAAGTAACATGCTGTAAAATGTTTTTGACTTGTGATGGGGGGGTATGAGACGAATGGATTCGCCAATCATTTTTATTACCAACGGCTGTGCTAAACAGCCAATCAAAACGTCGCAAAATTATTATAAAAATCGTCGAATTTTGGATTCAATCAGTTCGCCATTTGCTACGTCACGGACCGCATTTGATTCTTGGTCGCCATCTTCGTTACTGATCTGAACTACGCCGCCATCTTTGTTCAGCACAATGTCTCAAAACTTAACAGGTTATGGACCCAGCCACCGTCTTTCCTTTGACGGATCGGAATCTAAATTCGAATTGTGGCAGGTAAAATTTCTGGGATATCTAAGGATTCGAAAATTACACAAAGTCATACAATCTACAACAGAGAATCCAAACGACCCCGAATTTCTCGAAAAAAAAAAACGCGACTGTTTTTGCAGAACTGATTCAATGTTTAGACGATAGAAGTCTGTCTCTTATTATAAGAGACGCATTGGACGATGGGAGGAAAGCATTGAACATATTACGAGAACATTATTTATCAAAAGGGAAACCGAAAATAATATCCCTATATACAGAATTAACCTCTTTGAAACGTAACGAGGATGAAACGATTACCGACTACGTCATAAGGGCAGAAACAACCGCCAATGCCTTAAAACTCTTAGGTGAAATAATAAGCGATAGCTTGTTGATATCAATGACCTTCAAGGGACTTCCAGCCGATTTTAAACAATTTACAACTGTTATAACTCAGAAAGACAAACCCATAAATTTAAGCGAATTTAAAGTGGCATTGTGCAGTTACGAAGAGACTAATCGTATGCTCGTGGACAATAATAACTCCAGCAATATTATGAAGTTCAAAAATGCTTCTCGAAAGCAGACACCACCAAATTACGCAACTCACGGCAACGTATTCTCCAAAAGTAATTTTCCCAAGAAAAAGAATAAAATTATCTGCTATAATTGTGGACGACCCAACCACAAAAGTTTCCAATGTCGATATAAACACTCTAAAATGGACTCGGTAAAAAACGTTGAGAACTTTGAGGAAGACCATACATTTCTATTCACAAGTAACTTTGACAATACCACAAACGGTAAAAACCTCCTTATAGACTGTGGTGCTACAGCGCATGTTATCACCAAGGAATCTGATTTTATTAATTTTGATTCAAACTTTAATCCTCAAAGTCATTTTGTCGAACTTGCCGACGGTAGTCAAATAAATGATATAGCCTTGAAAAGAGGCGATGCTAAAATATACCTAAAAAATAATAAAGGCGAAATCTGTGACTGTATTCTAAAGAATGCTCTGTTCACACCTACATTTAAGCAAGACATATTTTCCGTGCAGGCTGCAATTAAACAAGGCGCGAATATACAATTTGGCCAAAATACATCAAAATTGACATACCCCAATGGAACTGTATTTGACATTAAAGAAAATGGCGACTATATTATTTAAAAAGTATGGTGTAACAAAAATGTGTAAGGAAAGTCCTTTAAAAAAAAGAATTACTGCGCCCTCTGTAGATGTATAAGGAAAAATTCAAGATGGCGCCCGACTCTCTCTTTAACACGGTAAGTTCAGGAAAAGATGTTATAAATGTTGCAGCAATTCAATAACCATTATACACCGGTTCTGCACGGAATCCAACTGGCAAGGAGCCTAGACGGACGCGAACAGTTACTCAGACCGGACCCAACAGCGGTAAAATATCCTCACACGGCACGAGAAGCAACAGCCACACGATTCCCCGGCCAACTCAATCGTCGCTCTCCCCACGTCTTTTTCATCTCCCGCTTTTATCGTCGTTCTAGGCCGGCTAAATTTGCATATTGCGAGAATTCGTGTGACTTTGCGAAGCATCATACTTTAAAAAAGACGGCGGTCGCCATCTTGGTCTTTCTTTTCTATTTTTGGTCGGTAACGTTGAGCTGGTCTCGAGGTAAGTCTTTTCCCCTCGTCCGTCCCTCCCACGTACCCACACAACACGCAAACACGCGGGCGCTTATCTCCTGGATGCACGTTACATATAGTTCCCTCAAAAACTGCCTGTCACGACTTGGAAACCTGGCATAAAATTCTAGGACACTGCAATACAGCTGATATTAAAAAATTACCAAATGTAGTCGAAGTCATGAAAATAATACCTTCAGATGATCTCCCAAATTGTGATGTTTGTGCACAGAGGAAAATGACAAAAGATATAAGCCGAACACCAGACAAAAAAGGTACGAAAATTCTCTCACTTGTGCATTGTGACTTAGCAGGTCCGATCAGCCCGATGGGGAGAAACAATCTAAGGTAGTTTTAAACTTTATTGATGATTTTTCCGGTTTAATTATGGTTTATCATTATACTACTCGCCTCAAACTGTGACAACACTTTAAGAGATGTTAAAAATGAATTAAATAAAAAATTTAAAATTGCCGATCTTGGACGACTGTCGTGGTTCCTCGGTATAAAATTTACCTGTGAAAATGAAACTATAACTATGAACCAATCACGATACATTGAAACAATTCTGCTCAAGTTCGGAATGCAAGATTGTAAACCGCATAAAACTCCCGTAGAAATGGACATAAATAAAAATATAGGGACCGAAACAAAATTCATAGTAACCGAATATACCGGGAAATGGTAGGGAGCCTCATCTACTTAATGACCGCAACAAGACCTGATATATGTTACACTGTAACAAAGCTATCTCAAAACTTATCGAAACCGACAATTAAAGACATTAATCGTGCAAAACAAATCCTTCGTTACCTAAAAGGAACCAAGGAACAATCTTTAATATTTAAAAAATCCACATATCCTCTAAATTTAGAAGGCTTCTCGGATTAAGATTGGACTAACTCTGAGGATAGAAAGAGTATATGGGTGATAGTGTAGTCTGGTATTTCTACATGTGATATATAAAGACTAGCTCTGTGACAGGATTACAGATAAATTATGCAAGAATCTTGTGTTGCCAAATCATGAAATCCATATCTAATAAAAATAAAAGTTGTGAGGGTTTGAAACAAATATAAACATCTTGCAAATATTAGTCTCTCTTATTTTAGATACGAGAACGACATAGACTAAATAGAGGTAATCGACACAATCGAGACAAATCAGAGGAAGAAATGATCCACAAAGATAAACAGACTAAGAATAATTGCTATTACACAATGAAGCTATCTGAATCATATAACGAATGTATTGGATGGATCTGTTGATTTCCCTACAATGGAACAGAGGATTGTAGACCTTAAAAGAAGTTCATGGAGCAAAAACTAATGGAAATAAGTGGAAAGGTAAGGAAATCAGAAGAGAAAATAGCTTCACCTAAATATTTACAGCTATAAACCGAACACAAGATGAGTATTTAAAATATAGAAATAACTGACAATGCGACTACAGAATTTACTGAAAAAAAGGAGCAGCAGTTAAATTCAAATCAATGAAATTATGAACTGGAATAAAACGAAACAATGACCTATAAGTTTAGGAAATTTGAAAGAAAGTAAAATCAGACACAGAAGATAATAAGACACTTTTCTCACAGATAACAGATACTATCCGGAAGATAGTCAACTTAATTTATGCTGGTAAGTGAACCAATATACTTGGGATATCTCGATTGAAACTTACTTTTGATATTAAAAGTAAAAAAATGATTTACATCATTAGATAAAAAAAGAAATTAAAATTATAAATAGCGAATGAGACTTTTAATCGTAATGAAGATTGCATAACAAATGAGAGCACGATTCTAAAATAGATTCTTTTTATTCGTCAATTTGTCTATTCTAAGCATCATATACGAATTATGAGTTACTCTGAATATAAAATTGTATACATGTGTATTATATACTGCACTGTATTTTGTTACTAATTTTTAATGCCGTTATCCGAGGTTATATATATATATATATATATATATAGTAAGTTACGGAAATATATATGACAATTTAAGCTGCTGTGAAAATTTATAATAACAAGATATTAAATAAGAGCAATGAAATAAATAATAACAAGATAAATAATAAAAAAGTCAATAACATGACAAAAATAAAACTAAGACAAAGGACAAAAATGTAACTATTAGAAATAATGATGATAATAAACCAAACCCCAACAACAACAACAACAATAATCCTAATAGAAATTTTTAAAAATACTAATAATGAACAAATGCAGTTGTAGATCTCGTACACTCTGCCTACTTCAAAATAAATATCTAACCAAAAGTATAGTTTATCAGACCACAATATTTGCCAAAGAAACCCCGAAAAACAGAAAATATTACGTAGGTCTGACTTCCTTAGGTTTCAAAACCAGATATTATGACCATAAAAGCATTCTCAATAACAAAAAAAAAGCACTGAATGAAAACAACCCTAGCAAACCAATATTGGGAACTAAAAAAAAAATGGACTTTTACCGATAGTCGAATGGAAAATAGTAAGACAAGCAAGTACATGTAGGGACTAAGACGATTAATAAAGATTATGCCTGAGTGAGAAAGTCGCTATCCTATTCTTTAAAGAACCCCAACATCTATTAAACTGTAGGAGAGAAATAGCGAACAACTGTGTGTACAGGATAAACTTTACTCTATGATAGCGATAAATAATTTTAAAATTGACAATAACAATAGAAAATAAATAAATAAGTAAAATAAAATAAAATAAGCATATATATTCATATAATAATTTCATAAATAAAACTAACATAATATCCGAAATATAAACCAAAACACAAAAAACATATCTAACTACACCTAGGTTGAAAGTAGTTCAGTTTGCTAAGCACAAAGGCTATCTACCCTTGCCATAAAAACACACACAGGGAAAGAATGAACCTGAGGTCAACTGTACCTTTGTTCTGTAAGTGGCCGACCATTCACTGATTAGCATGGGTGCGGTTATAACTAAGAAGCTGATTTGCTAACTAGAAAATTCTATACCATGAGTTTATATAAAAATGTGCAATAACCATAACTTTTCACATAAGCCTGACGAATCCTCACGAGGATGAAACGCGGATTATTGTGTAGCTTGATTGCCATATACATTTTATAACTTACTATATATATATATAATTTACTATATATATATATATATATATATATATATATATATATATATATAGTCTTGAAAGTTTTTTAACTTTTAAAACTATATGAAAAAAAATTATTTAATTTTTATATTTTTTATCATTCATTAGAAAACTGTTTATTCAGTAAGTCATTTAATAACCGGCAATCAATGTATCAACTTGCTCTCTCGAATTCACTATAGTATTAATGTTAATTTAAGGGATCATCAGTTGTTTTCCATTAAACACTGTTTCGGGGATATATATATATATATATATATATATATATATATATATATATATATATATATTATTTCCGCAAAAATTAGAACAATAAAATATAAAATGAGGACATCATATTGTGTATTTTCATATGTATTGCAAATTTTTCATAACCATTTGGACAATTTTAATATTATATCATTCAAAAATATTCCAAAACAACTACTCTTCAGACGTCAAAATACACTATTTATACATATATGTATATATTCTTAATCTCTATTTAAAGAAAACAAGCAGCTTAATCTACCTTCATTTCACTTATCTATGAGTGTTTAATGTTACCTAAAAAAGGAAAGGAAACACTAACCCTTGTCATAGTTTAATCCTAGATTAAAACAAGGCTGAATGTATAAAAACGAACAAAACAAATATGCGAATTAAACGAAGGAGATCTTCTATGTACTCTTGCTCCCACCCCGAGCCTCGTATTATCGTATCTACATATATTTTTAATTTCTATTAAATTTCTCTGGAGATATATATCAAATAAAATTAAATAGATGGTTGTATTTTCTTCTTATGAATTTCAAGCACGAACAAAAACCTCGTAATATCAATGTACTTGCTTTTACCAAAGTAAATTACAATTGTTCAAGTACTCTGACTAATGTAGTCTCAAAACAGGTAGCCCTAGAGGGTCTTTTTCCAAAACCCTAGGAATTATAACTTCATATGGGCTATAGATATTGAAAGAGATACATAAATATGAAAATAGACAGAGAGAAACATATAGGGATTAACAGTGGCAGGTATGATATTAAATATTGCAGAGTACGTATATTTTTACCTGCTTCAATAAATTTTTTCACATATTTCTATCTACATCATTTGCAAATCCATGTTATGGTGTAATATATTTATCTACATGCATATGCATCAATGTTGATTCGTATCTCCATAACCATTTACATACTTTCATGTATGGACATCAATAGATGAACGAGATATTCATCACAAAATTTTATCTGAAGAATGTATAAATAAGTACGAAAAAAGCTTTTACGGTTTTACAGACAAATGATCTAACGCATCGCCAATGCAAAAGCAGCTTCCATTCCTATTGTCAGATTTCATTTCATCTTTTAATTTTCTGATAAGAAATTGTGTCACAAACCATAAATTTCTCTACAAGTTCTTGCCATCATAAGAATTCTTTGTAGTTTTATAATACAACTAATTGTTTTGCTGTTCCTGGTGAGAATAACATTTCCCTAAAGCATTTCTTTGAGCAAAGACATCAAATAATGGAGAATAATATTTTACCTTCGTTTATATACGTAAATATATCTTTCACGTTTTTGATGAGATATTAACAAAAATAACAGCAATAAAAGCATTAACTAATTCAAGGTTAATTATTAAAAGAAAAATGTTCATCTGTTTAATTTAATTGAAAAATGTTTTTTAATATAATTAAATACTAAGGTTCAAGTGCTAACTAGTAAATATAATGTGGGTTTAGTAATTTTATAATGATGGACGTCTTAAAGCAGTTAAAATTAATGTAATTCTTTTCTTTTCTACAAATTTCCGTTTTTTATATGTATTTATTTTATAAATATTTGATATAAGTATTTATTTCATAGGTATTTTATATAGATATTTATTTTATAAATATTTATTTTATAGGTATTTTATATAAGTATTCTTTTTATAAGTATTAATTTTATAGATATTTATTTTATAGATATTTCTTTTTAGGTATTTACCTTATAGATACCTTTTACATTTTCTAAATTACACTTTTCTATTTCATTTACCATATTAACTTTTATTGCATTATTTACATTTTTTTAACATTTTTATTCTGATATTTGAAAATCTTGAAGACCTGTTTACCTTTATTTAAACTTTATTTTCTTTGTTTCCTTATGGATCTTCTTTAAAAGAAGTTTGCAAGAATGTTGATATCATTTGAAAATATAAGCATGCTTTTTATATAAAAATAAAGTCACATATATTTTAATCTTATTAGTGAATACTTCTTTTCTTCCAGAATTTATTAAGAAAAATGAAAAATATAAAAACAGGAAAAGCCAAACTAAAATTTTTTCGATTTTTAAGTTTATGTAAATTTTGAATAGAATTGGAGCCAAAAGTAAACCGATAGGGAAATGCATTAATCGATTATATTTGATTCATTCAGCACATTTCTTTACATCATTAGTGTCCCCTTAATTTTCCTAATTAGTTATTTCTCTTGTGTCTATGCTTAAAGCTCCATGTTTTTTTTCATAAGCTACTATTTTTTGTGTACCTATAGTTACGGCCTAAATCTTTTCATAGCAGATTAATCCAAATATAGAGGCTTTTTTATAATAAATCAGTAGCTATCTGTTTTTACGTTTGGCCACATTTCTTTGCATAAGTAATTAATTTTTATGTGCTTATTGTTTAAGCCGCATTGTCTTTCACAATCAATTTGCTTTCCTGCGTCTTGTGTTGAGACTCTATTTTTTAAACCTTATTAGTTCTCGTGTGTCTTTACTTTATGTCCTCTTTCTTTCCATAATTAATGAAATTCATAACACACTATGCATAGAATTAAACATTAAAATACCTTTCATAAAATAAATATTTAAATTTATATAAATTTACAGATTTATAAATCAACCTATGACATAATAAATATCCACAGAGCCAGCCTTTATGTAATTATGTTATGCTTGTGTTGCATTTTTACAGTAATAGAATAATGAAAGGGCATCCAAGTACCACATTAGAAGATTGTTTTGAGAAATGGAATTGATGTTTTCCATTTACTTAAACATGTATTGATTTTGTTTCATAAAAAAACATGTTTACATGAGTATTGAATGAGTAACATGGAATATTATTTTTATATTACCTTACACTCTCTATGATTAATTAGATCCTAACAGCATCCCACGAGTGTGGATGAAAATACAAAAAAGATGCATGCACAATGGAAATAATAGAGCAGTGAAAAGTCGATTTTATAAAGGCCCGAAAATAGTTTTGCTCAAATTACTTGGACCTACCTCTGAAAGGAAGTAGTAATACTTGGGAGGATTATCTGTTACCTTTGGATGTTGTAACGACTTGAAAATAACACACATGCGCTATGTTTCTTCATATCCTAACAGTAATCCTGACCCCAGGTGGTAATAAAAAAGGAGAAAAATAAATGTAAACGATATTTAAGACGAACAGTCTGTTAAGAGTCAATCACCAGCGAAAATATCTGTCCTGTCAATACTCTCACAAAAGATGACAGTTACTTAGGCGTTTTAATGTGTGTATCTGTAGTTGAAAATAATCAGGTGCAACAGTCAGTGTAAACATAACATCTATTTCAGCTGTTTTTTGTGTACGCAACATCAAATAAAGTACAAATGATAGTAGGTGACTGAATGGAATTTGAGAATGTATTCCATTATACTGGAATTGTTATCTGGTTCCATTGAAACATGCCCATTACAATGGTTTTATCCGTTTGAAAATTGGCATTTATTTATGAAGCTAAAAAAAAGTAAAAGAACTTAAATGTAATGCGTCACAGACTGGAGTTCAAAGTTTTAAACGATGATTGAACAGTTTTGTAAAAGTAGAAGCTACAGCTTTTTTAGCACTGTGATTTGAATTTTGTCAGGAGCATCAAAGTTCGTGATAAGTTTAGCTACATCCCGGATATATGGATGTTGCTCGGAATGTTTACCGTTATAGATGGACGTTCAGGTAGTAGGTAGCCCTGATTGCAATGTTTCATGGGAATTTCTTGGAGCATATAAAGTTCTCAAAACGAACAACTTACCAATCAGCTATGTCATGGGATGCACGACACACTCTATCCAAAATGGAGTACAGAAAAATTTCTAATGAAAGATTTGAAAGCATCACATTTAGCCATCAAGTATCGATACACTCTGCTATTAAAAAGTACATCATCAGAGATTTTATCGTTTTGATCTTCATTTAGACAACTGAGTTATCAGAAAATCCCAGCAGAAACAAAAGAATGGATGTTGTTAGAAAAAGATAAAAAAGATTGTAAAATGTTTGTCAGCGTCGGGTACACAAGTAGGTTTATTAACATTCTATTCCATATCATAAGAAAAGGAAAATCGTGTCAAAACACCCCTTCATCATCTTGTTTGCATGAATTAGCCATTTAACATTGTGAATATTAAACATCACCACAGACATGCATTGCAGGCAGAAGGATAACTAGGCAAGATATGCTCAATTTTCTCAGAGATGTTTTAAATGAAAATAGCCCCCGACAAGGCATGAAGCCACTTGATGTAAGGAGCTAACGAAAAAGATAAATGATTATTATAAAGACGGGAGCTACCTATTAGTTTTTGTCTTAGAAAGACCAAGGATTTGGGTAGAAGGTAAACAGTCATCAGGAAGAGAATCCCACAAGCCCGCAGTTCTTGAAAAATACTACTGAAACAGGAAACTATATTATTCTCAGTGATAGCAACTACATCATTCTGGGGATGATAGGGGGAAAAGACGAATGTGGTGTTGTAAGTGTATCATGGAAACACAGGACAATTTAAACAATTCTTTGGAAGTGTTTCTACCATATTGAAAGTCATTCCTAATGTAAATACAAATAGTATGTCGATGATGATTATGGAGTTTTTGATGTGTTCAAGAAACCTTTGATCATGAAATCAGATATGGAACCTGAACGCATGTTTTACTCAGAAAAAAATATGATTTGATCTTTATCAATGGATTTCAACCTCTGGAATGTTGGAAAATTAGATCTGATTGAAGGAATCATTGTAAGATATTATAGTTTCATTGTAAGGTATTATAATTTCATTGTAAGATATTATAATTTTATTGTAAGATATTATAGTTTCATTGTAAGATATTATAGTTTCATTGTAAGATATTATAGTTTCATTGTAAGATATTATAATTTCATTGTAAGATATTATAGTTTCATTGTAAGATATTATAGTTTCATTGTAAGATATTATAATTTCATTGTAAGATATTATAGTTTCATTGTAAGATATTATAGTTTCATTGTAAGATATTATAGTTTCATTGTAAGATATTATAATTTCATTGTAAGATATTATAGTTTCATTGTAAGATATTATAGTTTCATTGTAAGATATTATAATTTACTTGTAAGATATTATAGTTTCATTGTAAGATATTATAGTTTCATTGTAAGATATTATAGTTTCATTGTAACATATTATAGTTTCATTGTAAAATATTATAGTTTCAGTTTAGTTTTTTTTTAGAACTTTTATCTTGGAATTTCGAATAATTGTGTGTCAAGAGACTAAACAAAAAGAGATTGAGTAAGCAGATCATCTTTTTTTGTAAAGAAAGAAAACATAATAGCTCCCCTCAGTTATGGCATCGAGAGGTCTCACTAGAATCATGATGTAGACTTCATTCACCAAATAATAATGCAAGAGCCCCAGTATTTTGCAATTGCTTAAAGGATACCTAATCTGAGAATTGTTCCAAGGTTCAGGTCCTTTGACTATCACGTAGATACCGTCAGTCCAGATAAAACATTTACCTTCAACATTGATATATCAGTGATATCATAAGTATGGCAGAGAAAAGAAGATTCACTGAAATCATCTCTGCGTACAACATGAACCAATAAGCAACCCAATAGCATTGTATTTCCCTTTTTGTCAGAAGCATCGTTCTTGGAATGTGTACAAATTAGACATGAGCATTGTACAGTCATATAACTCGCACATCGGTCACTTCTTTTAAAATTACTGATTTCACTATGACTGAAAAGGTATGATGTAGAGCGCAGCTTTTACATCACGGTTTCTTTTATTCTCCTAGATGAATGATCCAAGATTCGTCCTATCAAGTGGGATAACTCCTGATTACTATACCAGGTATGTCTACGCTCTCACACAAAAATGTCTCCAAAAATAATTGACAAATTGAAGATGTTCAATGCCATGCATTTATTTTTGTTGTTGCTTTCTAAATTCGGCATTTAATTAAGGTCAGTGATTCACTGCAAGAAAATCTGTTACATGTTTTTTACAGCAAAAGTTAGTTTTTGTAAGAAGAAAAAAATGCAAATTTTAAACTAATCTGATCAACGGTGAAGAAAATATATTCGACTTTTGTTGTTTTTGTTTCAATATTTTGTGATTTACAATTGGAGTTGAGAAAAACTGTTGTTTCTCATTTCTGAATGTTCTTATAGAATGATTAAAAGCAATTCATACGGAAGCTTCAATTTTGTTGAATTCAACTTTGGTAGATAAACTTGTCTACATTTATTCAGTGCAGGTCTTTATTCGTTTGGATCTCTACTTTTTCTTTTAATAATTCATATTCCATCATTTTTTATCACCTTAATTAATTATCAGAATAAAAGTACACATTTTGCTCGGTGTTATAAACTGAAGATAAGTAAATGTAAAATTCTGAAGGAGTCAAATGAAACACAGAACAATTGTGACCGGAAACTCATTTGCTACAAATTCAATATTGCTGTAGCTATTGCTATAAATATGCAGCACCAACCATTCCAGAATATTCTATCAGTTTCTTGGAAAAGGAGATGGAAGTAACAAAATAGATTTACATTCTTAACCATGTTATGAATTATTTCCAGGAATTAGATGCAATTTATCATTCGTCGTTTCAAGTGTGTACCATACGCACATGGCTGAGTTTATTGCAGAGGTGCAGAGGGCAGCGATTATATGTAGAGTTACCTAGTTGGGATGAAAGGTCAAAAAGCCTGACAATAAAGAAAGGCAAATGCTGTATTTATAAATGCCATCCTCTCTCGCTGATAATGGTGCCTGCTTGTTTCGTCTAGCTATGTTAAGACAGTGGAATCGAGGAGCAAATCTCTTTAACTGCAACTACCCACATAACTAATGTGGCAGATAACTGACACTAGAAAACAATTCGTATTCAAATTAAATAAGATCAGGGCCTCAAGAGTACTTGAATATCTATAACTTTCATAAATTTATGTGAATGATTAGAGAAGAAAATCATTCTCTGATTCATTTAATATTGTGGGTTATATTGACATAACATTCAAAAGATCGAAACTGCTAATCTATGGTAATCTGTATTCTTCTAAACCCAAAAGTTAAAATTTGATATCTATCGCCCTCACATCTTATTACACTTCAAAAGTTACATACAAAATATCAGCCAATTGGCATGATGTTTGCGCTGCTGCCAATTTGTAACCTTTTAACCTCTGCTTATACCAATCACAGAGAATGTTCCATATTTATTAGTTATGGTCAAATTTCTAAACAGTTATCAGGATATATTTTTCCATAATTGTAATCAAAGTTATTTGTGTTTCTTTATTGTTTTTTTTGTATTTTTTTATTGTTTTTTTTTTGTTTTCTTTCTTTTCTTTCCCTCTCTGTTTCCTTCATGCATTTTGGATCTGTCTAGACGCCCTTACCTAACCTGATTTCGCGGCCTGCCCGTCTATCTTGTAAAAGTTTTACGATTTCATTTTTTTAGTTCCTCGATCACTTTTTCTTCCTTTTTTTTTCTTCTTTCCCCCCCCCTGTAATTCCGTTTTCATCATGTTTTCTATCTCTCCCTATTCCTTAATCGTTTCCCCTTCCCTTGCCCTTTTTATATACACTTCTATTCGCTAATTTATTATGCATAAGCATTTTCTTTTCTTTTCTTTTATTTATTTATTTATTCTTTTATTTTTATTTTTATTTATTTATTTGTTTATTTATCCTTTTCATCTTTTTATTTTTCATATCAGTTCAGTTTCTCTTCATTTCATTTGCTTAGCCTTTCTTTATTTAGATGGGATAGTCCTTATAGAATTATTAACAATAATATTTTGTAAGACCTATAATCACAGGTTTCCATACCAGTTGATTGTTAGATAATTTTATTGTGAAGTATATATATATATATATATATATATATATATATATATATATATATATATATATATATATATAGTAATTTCTAAAATATATATGGCGATTAAGCTACACTGAATATTCCGCGTTTCATCCACTCTAGGACTCCTCAGGCTTATGCGCGAATTCTGAGGTTGTTTATCGTTTTTATATGCTCCTCTCCTATTGAGATTTTAGTTAGCCAATCAGCTTTCTAGTATCCACCGCAACCCTTCGTATCAGCCAATGGGCATGCATTTTATCGGACAAAGTATCTGTTTTAAAACTAGGTTAGTGTTTTTTTTTGTTGTTAGTTTATATATAAATATATATATGTGTACATACATGTATGCACATATATATACATATATATGTACATAAACGATCACACATATATGTATGTATATATATATGTGCATATATGTATGTACACATATATATATACATATATATATGCATAAAAGATCACACATATATGTATATATATATATGTGCATATATGTATGTACATATATATATATATTTATATATAAACTAAAAAAAAACACTAACCTAGTTTTAAAACAGATCCTTTGTCCGATTAAAGTGCATGCGCATTGGCTGATACGAAGGGGCGCGGTGGATACTAGAAAGCTGATTGGCTAACTAAAATCTCAATAGGAGAGGAGCATATAAAAACGATAAACAACCACAGAATTCGCGCATAAGCCTGAGGAGTCCTAGAGTGGATGAAACGCGGAATATTCAGTGTAGCTTAATCGCCATATATATTTTAAAAATTACTAACTAGCTCTACCTACGTATTGGGCACTTTTGAAGTAAATACTTAAAGTTTATGCATAAATCTATACTTTCGTATATTAGTTTTATGTGAGTAAATTAAGTATATATATATATATATATATATATATAACATACACATATATATAATATAAATTATTTTATCGAAAACTATTAATATTAAACTATAAAAAGGAAGATACTAGAATTAAAAGAAGAAAATATTTTATTTACACTCAATTAGATGTGCACTAATAAAAATGTAATTGGAATTTTGCTTCACTTTTTAAGATTTTAAATATTTATAAATTTTCTCATTATAAAGACGATTATTATATTGATTATAATTTTTTGACAGAAGAAATAAAATGAATTGCATACAAAACATTAGAAGAAAAATGCAAAATTATTCAATTGTATCAATACATTTTGGTAAATTATGTAAATATATTTTGTAAAAAATGATTTAGTAAATTGATCTTAAATTTATTTGATTTTAAAAGAAAAAAACATGGCTTGAAAAATTTTTCACCAAGAAATTATCGATACATTTTGTTCTTATAAAAAAGGATGATTGAATTCATTTTAATTGGCAAAAGAAAATAACAATAAAATCCCAAATCAGCCAATCATCAACAAATTTTGTCTTCATAAAAAATGTATTTATGTACATTCGACATAATTTATGTATAATATTTAATTTTAATGAAATAAAACATTTTTTCTCATTGTAATTTGTTAATAATTATACAATGGTCGTTTTTATGACAATATATTGATAATTCGCTGATATGTTTTTAGCAATGTTGTTTTTTTTTTTCCTTTGCAAATAAAAATTAATCTTATAATCATATTTTTATGACGACAAAATTTATTGATAATTTAATGATTTTAGATTTTTCTCACGGTTTAAAATTTTTCTTATAATAATAATAATAATAATAATAATAATAATAATAATAATAATAATAATAATAATAAGTTGAACCATTAAAAACTTACAAAGCTAGGTAGAAAATTAACACTTAGAAAATCGATTTTATATATTTTAAAACCACAGTAAACAAGTAAATATATTCAAAACAAAAGTATTATGGGGTGAAGTCTCTTTTAAAAACAATACCCCCTAAAATGTGTTTTCAATCGATATATATTCAATAATGGAGAGTTTTCCGACCTATCAAAAATGGACGAGTTTTCCTAAATTTTACGCTGTATCCAATTTATAATTAATTCTAAATATAATTTTCGTTAAGTTTAACTATTTAAATTTAATACGGCCAGTGAGTAAAACGTTGTTTCATCTGAAGGTAAATTTATTTGTTTATTATTATTATTAGCAGCAACTGTTCTGAGACTACACCACCTTTTCTGTCCTCGTTTAGTGGAGGAGAAATCCTTCTTTCCTTGTTTTTCTTACTAAATAAACGCTTAGCAAGCTAAGTAGAAAAATCGATTTGGTCCCTTTTAAAACAACAGTAAATAAGTATAAATATTTAAAAAAATATTATGCGGTGTGTAGTTTCGGTTTGGAACTGAATAAACGCTTTAAAATAAGTTGAACTACTAACAACTTAGCCAGCGAGTTAGAAAACGAACACTTAGAAAATGCATTGTACCTTTTTAAAAACAAGAGTAATTAACTAAAAATATTCTTAAAAATATTGGGGGGAGGGGGTAGCCTCTTTTAAAAATAATATCTCCCTCAAGAATGATCCTAAAATATGCATATGCACTTTTGGTACCACGCTATTTGTAAATAGTGTTTTAATGTGAATTCAAGTTTTCACAATATCGGTTTTTTATTCAATTGTAATTTTTTATTCAGTTGTAAGGTGGAAGCACAGAATAGATACAAAACAATCTTTCCTCTCCATGTTAAGAATGGCTTTCAAAATAATAAAATTATTATTTCAGCACGGTACCAAAAGACGGACGTACACAAATGATACCCCTATAGCGAAATACGCATCACTTCCGATGTTGTACGTAGTTCGACTAAGGGAGCCGTTATCATTTTTATAAGGAAAGAATTTTTGTGGGTGTGACCTATTTTCTTATTTATTTATTTTGGCTTGACCTTTGCGCATGATTTTTTTTATGATTTTATCTCTGTTTAAAAACGTTAATCATATACATATATACTTTTTTTCGCTATCCTGTCTACTTCCTTAAAATTATATGATACACTGATTTATCCAGTATCTGTATTTATATTTTGTTCCTTGATTATTATATTTCCTATACTAGGGGCTAAATTGTAGAAACCTTTTCTTTGCTTGATGGTGCTAGTATTTGCAATAAGTACTGATTCTAGAAGACTTCGTTTAGATCCATCTACAAAGAATTTTTGCATGATCAAAGTCAAACGAGTGATCATTAGGGTAGGTCGATTTTCAACTTTTTTTGGAAAATGTAAAAGGTTGAAGCAGAGAAAGTTGCACAAACCTATGGGGAGTACAAATATAAAAAAACTAGGTTTCTAACATCAGGCATCGGATGCTAATTTGATTTTAAAGATCGTCTACTTTGAGATACGGAAAAAATCCTTATCTGTGAAAGATTTGTGAGAAATTATTTATATTTTGCAGTTTCAATCATTACAAGTTGTTTTTATATATTTAAATAAACGATATAATGACTGATATGCTAAATATTAAACAAAATTATAATTGCCCCCCCCCATACTGAGGTAGCGGCAATTACAAAATTCTATAAATGCTGCATTTTACTTTGTTTTATAACTGCAAAATTCAATTCTTTTTACTATCAATGAAAAAAAGAAGTTTTTATTCCGTTTGGAAAAAAGTCTTAATAAAACCTAAAACAAATTATTTACCTATCTCTATGCTTGTATAAAAAACACAAAACAATTGGCAAGTAAAAAAGCTATTTATTTTACCATAATATCAAAATTCTCCCTATAGGATCCTTTTGAAGCAAAAAATGGCCTCATTTCATGGCATAAAATCTTAGCAATGATATGTCATGTCTTACTTCAAGTCCATAGACTGATTGGCAGGCTTCTAATGTCACTTTTACAGCACTTTCCACACTTTGTGAATGTGCAGGCAAATCAGGTAACTCTGGCTTTCTGCCGCTCATAAATAATTACTAAAGTTCATGATATGATAATTCTTCAGTTAGTGCTGGCTCTGAACCTCCACTTTGATAAATGTAAAGCGTCAAAATTTATTGTTGATATTTTTAAACGCTTTCTCACTGGTTCCCCACTACTGAAAAAGAAAAGAGAAGTCAAATAATTTTATTAACTTGAACAAATGAACACAATTTTATTTTAATTAATTTTTTTTTTAATTTAATAATTGAAAATGAATGTATAAATCGAAATAAACAATTTGATCAGTTTTATATGAATGTTTACGTACCTAATGGTTAAAATTCTTCTTATAGCTTCTTCCCTCACTTCCATTTCATCTGATTTTAACAAAGAGAACAGAATATTCTCTGGCAAAAGGGCAAAAGCATTAAACTGAAGATTGCTTAAAGCAATTTCCTGAATTTCTGGAGGCTGCTTTTTTATTTGCCCAATCATTTTAAAAATATACATTTTCTGGTTATGAAATTTATTATCCAGTTTAATTTCAAACCAGCTAACTGTATACACTTCTACAATAAAACTAATCAGCTGGTGCATTTTTCTGGTCAATTCAGATGGATAAATTTTATGGGTCCACAAACACATTAATCGGATTGCCAGAGTAAGCCATTTTGCCTGATTTAAAGGTCAGATCCTTCATGCTGTATACTGAGGGTCTACTTTACCCCTTGAAATACCAACAGCATACTCTAAAAGTAGTCTTTGGTCACCAGTGAGATCATTTTCTGTTAGTTCAGAATACCTGCCCTCCAGAGGACTACTCACTGGTAAAACGTCAACTTTGGGTAAATGATGGTAATTGTTGGCACATCATTTTCCGAGTTGACCCGTAAATGATGTTGGGCTTCGTGCACTTCCATCAAGGAATTGAAATAATGCCCTAAAAGGAAGCTCATTCTGGTGTAGAGAACAACCAATAGTGTATATTTTTCTATACAGCTTGTTTTCTAGTGAGGAAACCAGTCTTGGTGCTTGTGGTGTCTAGAAGGACAGCCTTTAAAGTATTGACACTCTCATACTCTTCTAGAACTTTGTGAACTTCATCTGTCAGAACAGCACCAGTTGCTCTAACAGTAGGAATCACTCTATGCCTTAGATACACCCTCTTACTTCCACAACCCATCTCTTTCGTAAATGTCAAGTGATGCTCTTGTCCTTTAGCTTTTCTTCGATTTTTGTTTCCTTTTTCATCGACAATTTCAATGTAAAATAAAGTGTCTTTATCGTGTTTCCCATCATCACCAATGCAGACAAGATTTCTAATTTTTTGATTATGTTTTTGATAGGCATTTATTTTTTTTATATTTATTTTTCTCTGTCAATTTTGGATTTATCAAGAAAACAAATTTCCTTAAATCAATATTTGATTTTAGAAGGCCCGCAGCCTGTAGATCCAAAAGAAAAGCATTTGCAAGACTTGCACCTAGGTTTGATGAGACATCACCTCTGATGAGCTCAATGGCATAACGAGGAATTTTTATCAGGCTGTAAATATTCTTACATTCTTCCTCTGGTTCAAAACTTTCATCTGTTCCATCACTATTTTCTGATGTCAGAATGATATTCTTGTCATGGGATGTTGAAGCAATAGGCGGGGTGTGTGTGTGTGTGTGTGTGTGTGTGTGAATCAACTTGCTTTTCTCCTAACGTTAACTTTTTAGATTTTGCGACTGCAGCTTTATCAACAGGTCTCAATTGAAAATTGCCTTCGAGTTCTATTTTATTTCTTTGGTCCTTCAAATACTCTCTCCCCCACAGGAACCTGAATTAGAAAATTCGACAAATGTTTATTCTAATCTACGCTAATATTAGAAATAAATTCTATTTCACGTAAAAAAATTTTAATTTCTTTTCTCATTGGTTTACAAGTATGGAAATTAATTTAATTTAAGATGTCTATAATTTTCATTAAAAAGTTTTTTTCAAACAAACAAGAGAAATTTAAAAAAATAGAATAAACTAACCTTTTTTTCATAGGACAGGTACAGACAATATGCTTTGACTGACAATTTTCTTTTTTGCATTTAATATTTTTGGCATGACAACTTGCAATTGGTAGTTCACACAAACAAGATGAAATATCAAATAATTCGTCAATTTGTAATTGACCAGAAGACTTTTGGCATATGCGGATAAAACGTTTCTATTTATTTGCATAATTTTTTTAAAGCAGGTGTCCTGCAATTTGTGTACAATCCATTTATGAGTTAATAGGGGCAAACTGGAATTTACTGCCTTCCAAATATCTTTAACATCATTTGCCATTAATTTTGAAAGGGCAAATTTATTTAACTTTGGGCGAAAATTCTCCATGTAATAACCATATTGAATAATCTGACGGAAAGTAGGGATTCTGTTGTATTTAATGGAAAAGGTGTGCCCACAAATTGTGTAGAAATAGTTCGTTTCTGACTCATGGTTAGAAAAATATCTGCAAAATACATATTTTATGATATGGTAAGAAATTAAACAAAGGAACTTATGAATTAAATTTAAAATTTGGAAAAATTGGTAAATATCAAAAAAGAAATAATAAAAGTTTGCTAAGATATAAAATGCAAAATGTAATAATTTCTATATTTGAATTAAGCTCCGGTTAACAAAGTAAACAAACGTGTGAACACGAAAATGAAGCCGATTACTTGGCAGTGTAGACAGAAATATCAACCGGATAAAATAAAGCCCTGGTTTATTAGTTGTTTAATTCATTTTAAATGAAATATTTTGCAGGGTGTCTTTTTATATCGACACTCAATTAGTTTTCTAAAAATAAAATAGATATTACAAACAAAAGAAAAAACGTATTGTTTATACTCCCTTCATATGTTTTCTTCAAAACTGGCATGAATATGACATGCTTATTCTTTGATTTAACACCGGCGCCCTGCGACATAGACGCAGCTTATTGAGTTTTTCAATGTTTAAATTCATTTTAGCAAAAAACGATGCAGTTTTAGAAAAAAAGTATTTTGTGTTGTTATTCTGAATGCTATTTAACAACTTTCTCTGCATAGACCTAGTCATAATGCCAAAATCGACCTACCCTAGTGATCATGTTCAGCACAAGAGCGGAAAAGTGCATTAAGTTTTATTTCTAACTTACTTTGTGTTTCTCCTATATATGTTTGATGGCAGTCAATAGATAGAGTATATGCCGGCATTGGATGTAAGGGTTTTGAGAGGGTGCTTAGTAGTTTTTAATGTTTGTTTTATTGTTGAAGAAGTTGTTTGTATCGAATATATACAAGTTTATTGAGAGTATCGCAAATTTTTGTATTATTAGTATGGGCAAGAATGAAGAGATATCTGTTTATTAGGGAGATATCTGTTGTTTTATATTTCTGTTTGTTTATATTAGAGTATATTTTCGTGGCTTTTTTTCTTCACGTAGAAATAAAATAAGTCGGATATTGTAATGTTTTTAAGGCGTTTGTAATGTGGTGAATTTCGTCATCAAGATATTGGGGGCTACATATTCTAAAGGCACGCAAGAAAAAAAAACAATGATCATGCCAGTATTTATTCTATCATTGTGGTGCGAGTAGTAGTGAATGTAATCGTTTTTGTGTGTGGTTTTTCTATGTACTTTGAAACTCAGATCGTTTTCTGATCTGATGATAAGTATATCTAGAAAAGCTAGAGAGTTGTCTTGTTCAGATTCGTGTGTAAAGTTTATGGATGGTTCAACTAAATTTAATTTATTTTTGAGTTGTTCTATTTGTGCGTTTATGGGGAGAAAAATAGGGATATCGTCTATGTATCTGAAGTATGTGGAGTTTTTAGGTAATCTGAATTTGAAAGAGTTGGTCCCTAGAAATTCTAAAAATAGGCAAGCTAGTACTTTGCTGATGGGATTGGCCATAGGGTGTCCGAATTTTTGTCTGTAATAGGAATTATTAAATTGGAAATGGGTTGTATCAGTGACAAGTTTTATTACTTGTATTAATATGTCCGGGGAAAAAGGTAAATCGATTGTAATTTTGTTTATGTGTTTGTGGAGTAGAGTAAGGTATTTTTTGATAGGGATGTTGATACATAGGGAAACTATATCTAGACTGTGCATTGTTTTATTTCGTACGTCAATTTTTTTTTTAAATTTTATTTAAAAGGTCGCCAGAGTTTCCCCGGACATATTAATACAAATAATACAACCTATTTTCAATTCAATAATTCCTATTACAGACAAAAATTCGGACTCCTTATGAGAAATTCAATCAGTGGAGTACAAGCTTGTTTATTTTAAGAATTTCTAGAGACCAACTCTTTCAAATTCAGATTACCTAAAAACTCCACATACTTCAGTCAAATTTCGCTCCAAAACTGATTACAAAGCTTGCTGCATGTCTGAATACCCTATATGTATAGTTTCAAATTTTGACACCAAAAATTGGCTGAATAATTTGTTAGCGACCTCAAAGGTCAAATCTTTTGAACTTTTGACTCTTTGGCAAATAAATTTTCAGCAAAAAAACGATTAAAAAGCTTGCCTTATGTCTGAATACACTTTATGTAAAATTTCAAATGTTTAGACAAAAAATTGGCTCAGAAATTTGGTAGATGCCGCAGAGATCAAATTTTTAAAAAACTTTGCCCCCCATTTTGACCCCTGAACATTTATTGTTTTGGGCTTACAACAAATAAAAAAGTTTGGTCCCTGTTCAAGTAACCTAGATCTAAAAATTTAAGTGTTTATACCCTAAATTGGCGGAGGAGTTTGATAGAGTTTTCAAAGGTCAAATCGTAAAACTTTGACCCTTTGACAGCCAAATTTCTGGCCGAAAATCAATTAAAAAGATTTTCCAAAATTTCAATATGCCCCTTATGTCAAATCTCGAGTCTGTATACTGACGGAGTAGTTTGGTAGACAGAAGTTTCAGACAACATATATACATATATATATATATATATATATATATATATATATATATATATATATATATATATATATATATATATATATATATATATATATTAAAATATCTAATTTTCATAACGATTATAATAAAACAGATATTAAATAATTACCAGTTATTGTGAATGATTTATTTCATGGTTTATTTCTCATGAATAAAATCCATGTTTTGTCATTCTTGTCCACATATTAGAAAGACATCAAAAAGAAAAGAATAAATCATCTCTTTAATATTTAAGGTTTCATTACCTCTATTTTGTTTTATACTTTATTACACACATATCAATTTCATTCAACTCTGCACCATAAGCGAAGATGATGGTAGTTTCTGCGTTGTGGTAGCAACACAGCATTAGCCGGGTCAAACAAATACTTGCCTTTTATAAGAACAAGTGGTTTCTGTATCCTTTTCTTATGTCGTTACAAGCGGATGTAAAGTTCAAAAGAAATATCTATTAAACATAACTTACCTTCGAAAAGGTAGAAATATCTTAACATCCCAGGAAGATAGTGGGGTGAATTAAATGCAAATAGCGTCGTGAAACAACCACTTTACTTACCTAAAAAACAAATAATAATGAGAAATCAACCCAGGCAACCAATAAAGCATGATGACGAAATAGATATAATCGTTCAGAATTTTATAAAAATAAATTCAGTCTACAAATACATACCATGTTGTAAACACGCACACACATATGTATTAAGGACACTGAGACAATGACAAAATGTGCAATATTATAGTTTATATATGCATATATATCAATCATAATATTCTACATTGTGTGTCTGTTTCACTATATATATATATATATATATATATATATATATATATATATATATATATATATATATATATAGCACGAAAATGGACTTGTGGCAAGTACAGTATACAGACGTATTTGTGTTTTATTTATTAGGTGTGGTGCCTAATAAATTGTCACGGGAATGAAACAAATGTTTTCTGTGAAACTTACACGTACTAATCTTCAACCACATATTACTAAAACTATATGTAATGTAACATTTTTTAAGTGTAAACAAATGATATATGCATATACACACACACACATATATATATACATACATACATAATAGACACAAATAATTAGATACACCCACACACACATATATATATATACATATATATACACACGCACGTATATATACATATATATATATATAGATATAGATATATATATAAATAAACACACACATACAAAATATATATACATGTATACACATATACATACACACTATGTATAAATATATATACACACAAATAAACACACACACACACACACACACACACACACACACACACACACACACATATATATATATATATATATATATATATATATATTTAGACAGTCATTGTTGAACAGCACGGAATGTTTCTGCTTAATAGTCTTTTTTGCAATTTCACCATTTTTTGTCGTTGTAATATCTCAATCGAATTTGTGTAAGAAAGTTTCATAATCGTTTTCATCCATCTTTTATTTGTTTTTTGCAAGTATTTCCAACTGATTTTCTTAGGGCAGTGTTTGATTACTGTTTCATTTAACATCTAGATTCTTTTATACGCTTCAGTTCCAATTACATTTAAATTACTAAAATAGTGAAGTGTCTCATGTGCAAAAAAATGTTTGTTAAAATCATTCGTGGCTAAAATAAATGTACAAGGTTTAAATGTCCTATGGTTTACAAAATGGTATAAAAGTTACAGTTTTTTTTTATTTAATTCATTTATAAATTTACAATACAACATATATATAGATATACATATGTAACTGTATGTACATATATATATATATATATATATATATACACATATTATATATATACATATATATATATATATATATATATATATATATATATATATATATATATATATATATATATATATATATATACTAGCTGTACCCTGCCACGCGTTGCTGTGGCTCAAATTGGTGCAATGGAAAAAGTTCCAAAATGAGAAAAAGCATGTTTCTTATAGGTTTAATTTTCCATTTTGAATGGGTACACAGTTTTTGTTGTTCCATTTTCTTAGCTGATATAGAGATTTTCCGGTTTGGTGACTCTTGAATACATAACATAAAACGTCCATGTGAAAAAACAGTCAGTGTGTAACTGTAAGGCCCACAATTGTAAAGATTGTTCCCTGTGCTTTGTTGATGGTTATTTCAAATGACAATAAAATTGGAAAGTGCAATTTCCTAAAGTGTAATGATGTATCCGGTGGAATCATAGGAATGCATGGAATGAAGATATATTCATCTGTGAAAGGTCCTGTTAAGATTGTTGTTTCTATGATATTGTTTGTTAATTTTTCTTTACTGCAAGCTATGTGCCATTGCAAAGGTTGGATTGGTTTATATTTCACAACATGATAATTAGTACACCAAATTTCAGTTGAAATACATGCGGTGGCATCCCTGGCAAATATAGTTGTTGGATAATTAATCACTTTATCTGCTTTCACAACAGTGTCGATGGATTTGTATTTGACTACCTCACTTGGAATTTTACATTGAATAATAGCGTTAAGTTCATGGGCATCTTTGTATTGACCTGCAAGAATAGCTCATTCACTTAGTCAAATAGAATTCTTATAATTTGAATATTTGCAAAAACCTTTTAAACTAAATATTCTTTTGATGAAATAAAATTACAGAAATTACAGAAGTTAAAAGTCAAAGAATTTTGCCCTTAACTCTGATCAGCTGGCACTTTTTCGTACCCAATTTCTCACAAGTGATGCAAAAGTTTTTGTGCGGATCGAACAGTCTGAAACTGGACATGCATATTTTAAGTTAAGTTTAATGTCTTCACATGGAACAAAAAGTAGAGTATTTGAGGCAAGCATTTATTTCATCTGCTGGTGTTGATTAAAGAATAACAGGTAACATTTGTCTGAAATCTCCTGCAAGCAATATTACTACATTCCCAAATGGTCTGACATTGGCACGCAAATCTCGTAAGGATCGACCAAGAACCTCAAGTGATTTGTTGCGTACCATTGTGCATTCATCCTGAACAATAAGTTTGCATTTCTGCAATATTTTTCCCCATATTGGATGTTTTGGAGATGTCGAACATGAGATTTTTGAAAAATTGAATGTTTTAAAGTAGAAAAAATAATTCTTCTACTTGGCAGCAAGGTCGCAGGTATTCCTCATGCAGCAAGGGCTAAGGCTATGTTATTTTGTTACCAAATGGCTGCCAAAATCAATTTAATTAGAAAGGTTTTACCAGTTACTTCTGGTGCTGTTCAAGATAGCAGTAATTTCCAAATAACTTCTATTCTCACAGTCAGTAAATTAGGTGACTAAAATAGGATTTATCCATGTTTTGACAATGCCCTAATCACTGTAATTAATTTAGGCGACTAAAATAGGATGAGGGATTAGAGATGGACAGATAGAGAGGAAGATATATAGATAGAAAAGAGAAAGTGAGAGGAAAATAGAGAAAGAGAAGGAGATAGAGAGATAACGGGATTGATAGATAAACAGAGAGAGGGGGAGAGTTAGAAACAGAGAGGGATGAGATAGAGGAAAGAGGAGAGATAGAGGGAGTTAGAGAGAGAAAGGGGCTCAAAGAGAGATGGAGAGGGTGATATAGAGAAAAAGATAGATTGAGAGAGGGAAAGGGAGAGATGGATAGAGAGAGATATTAAGAGAGGAAGAGAGAGGGAGAGAGAAACAGAAGGTGAACTACACTTCACCGTTTTTTTCCTCGTTCAGTAGAGAAGAAATCTTTCGAGACTGAGGCAATTTTAATGTTTTGTTATTATCCAGAGTACTCCTTTTTTTTGGGGGGGGGGCTAGATTTTTCTCACATTAGAAACCGACCGGGTTATCTGTACTTTCACTTAACAAATTAATAAAAGAAAAACATATTGTAAAATTTGAATTTAACATGAAAATACTATTTTAAAAAATAGCACAATAACATAAGTGCATAAGTGCCACTTTAGGTACTCCTTGGGCGTTGAGTTCCATGGCGACCAGCATAATTATTTAATGGTCGCTCCCTTATCCCCCCCCAGTCAAGGCTAATGCATGCGCACGTAACATTTTTTTATTTACTGACGTTGGCTTAGTAACTAAACGATTTATCGATAATTTCGTAACCTTTAAACGCATGCCGGAAGATTTTAATTGGTTCATTATTGTTGTAATGAAAAAAAAAAGTTTCATTCAGCACAAAACCAAAAACACATATTAATGATAAATGATTTATTATTCTATTCATTGAAATTTATTAATTTTTAAATAAAAAAGTAAAAAAAAAAAGTTAATAAAAAAAAAGTTGCTTATGTGCGCATAAAAAACTTGTTTTTTTTTTTTTTTTTAGATTAGGTCCACCTTATAATCACCCCCCACCCAACCTCCTCATCTTAAGAACAGCTTCCGGAATAAACACCACTTTTGAAGGGGGGGGGGCTATTTGCAAAATTTAACTGATATTTGTTGTCAGTATACCCACCCGAAAATACTATTAAAAAAAAGGAGGGGTTCAGTGCCCGTGGCAGAGAAGTAGATTTATTTAGCAATAAAAGTTGTGGAGAAGTAAATTTATTCATCAATAAAAGTCGTCATTTAAAAAAGAAAATTGTGGAGGTGGACCTAAATGTAAATATTTCCCCAAAAATTATCCCGAAGTTTATTACAAAAACGTTTTGTTTTCGCACTATTCAACAATTTCTTCATCCGCTCATGTAAATTAAAAAATATTTGTAAAAGTGAGAAGTTATCAGTAAATGATTTAGTTTTTTTTTTAATTAATTATTTATTTTTTTACATTAGGTCCACCTCCACAAATGTTAAGAACGGCTTTCAGAATAAACACCCTCAACCTCTCCATGTTAACAACGGATTTCGGAATAAACACCATTTGGGGGAGGGAGATATTTAAAAAAAAGTCGGTAAAAGTCGTCATTTAAAAAGAAATTTAAAATCAAATGTTTGTAAAAGTGAGAAATTATTAATTTAGCATTATTTTATTTTATTAGCAACTTCGTTAATTTTATGACTCGCCCCAGCATATTATAAACACCCTAACTTCCCCATGTTAAAACGGCTTTCGGAATGAACACCCCCAACCTCCCCATATTAAGAACGGCTTTCGAGGTTTATGGAAGGGCGTTTTTTTTTTAACATGGGGGTTAGGGTGTTTATAATACGTTGAGGCATGTCGTAAAAATGAAACAGTTTAGAAAAAGTTAAAACAAACTTTTTTATGTAAACAATGCCGTAATGTTTCATGAGTGAAAAAAAATAAAAAAATTGGTAAGTACATAAATGAATTCAAATTTTTAAAATATGGGATTATTTTTTTGTGTGTGTGCTAAAACAGAGAGTGATCCGCACTATTTTTTTTAATCGCATTTCCACGTTTAATTAAAGTTTTATATGTTTTTATTCAATTGTAAGGTTAAAGTACAGAATAGGTACAAAACACCCTCCCTTCACCATGTTAAGAATGGCTTTTTAAATAATAACATTATTATTTCAGCACGGATCACTCTCTGCATGAGGAAGTTTTTTTTTTTTTTTACTTATCTGGTAATTCGAGAGTAGTTGAAATGGAAGCTACCAGAAATAAAACCGAGCAAGTCTCGCAGAAACGACTTCGAAAAATATTTATATTTTATTTAATATTTTAATAATTCGCGAGGTGAATTTATTTTAATGACATAAAAACATACCTCGACTCTAAAGATGGGTTGTCTGAAAATTTCAAATAAATTGGTAACGTAGAAATATGGTTTTATTCACTTTTTACGAACCAAATTTACATTTATATATATATAGATATATAACATATTATGCGTGGTTTGTTTTTATATATATTTTTTACATATCCAACATTTTTTCAATTGGCAATTTATAACTACAATAAATTGCGGTTTCACTTAAAGTATAAACTAGCAAATTCGAACATTGCTACAAATGGTATAGCTGGAAATGTCTTCTCAATTATTTAATCATTTCTTTCTGATAGGTTCATAAGAGTAGTAGTTGAGGGGCAAAAATCAGAAGTTCACAGTATTAATGTATGAGTCCCTCAGGGGTCCATCCTGGGCCCAACTCTTTTCCTGATCTACATTAATGATCTTCCAAATCACATTCTTACATCATTTGTAGACAATTATGCTGATGACACTACCATTTATGGTAGCACATCTAAGACGGTAAACGACCAAGTTCTCTCCGATTCTCTCTCCTCTGATCTTGAGCACATGGTACAATGGGGAAAGAAGTGGTTGGTTACTTTAATGCATCTAAAACCAAGCTTCTCTCTTTACATCATCAACACTCTGATCCACATCTGGCATCAATTGAAATGAATGGCTCTCGTCTTCAGTAGGCCTCAGGTTTTGACAAGCTTCTGGGCTTGACCATTACTCCTGATCTTAAATGGAACACGTACATCAAATCTGTTGCCAAGGCCGCTGGAAAAATGATGGAATCTTTCTATCGATCCAGTAGATATCTCACTGTTGATGCTATTTTCTATCTATATAAGAGCCAGGTACGTCCAAGGATGGAATACTGTTGCTACATCTGGGCAGGAGCTGCTAAACAGGACTTGTCCTGCCTTGATAGAGTTCAAAATAGACTTCATAGCCTCGTAGGAGATGTCCTTTTCTCTTCCCTGCAACCTCTATCTCACAGAAGAGATGTTGCGAGTTTGTCCCTGATGTATCGTTATTTTCATGGAAAGTGTTCGACTGAGCTTCAATCTATGGCCCCCCCTCGCCAAACTTTCACAAGAAACACTCGTCTAGCTGAAAACACTATCAATAATTCCCCCCACTCTTTATCTGTGCCTAAACCTAAACGTAGATTCCCTGAACAAAGTTTCTTTTTTTAGAACTGCACGTCTGTGGAACTGTCTTCCGTTTTCCTGCTCTCCAGCTGACTACAATCTGAATGTCTTCAAGTCCAATGTAAACAAGTTCTTGATGAGCCGTTCCACTTAAGTTAACAAATTTACCGAATTTCCATTACTAACGATTACTATATTGTCTAATTGACTACTCTACACTCTTAACCTTTATCTTCGAGTGGTCTATGTGCCTTGATAAGTGGTGATGCCTATGTAAAAAAAAAAACAAGAAAACATTTATTTATATAAAACTGATCAAATTTTTTATGTCGATTTATACGTCCATTTTAAATTAGTATTTTAATAAAATAAATAAATAAAAGTTGTGTTCATTTGTTCAAGTCAATAAAATAATTTGATTTCTCTTTTCTTTTTCAGGAGTGGGAACCAACGAAAAAGCGTTAAAAAATGTCAACGATAAATGTTGATGCTTTACATTGGTCACATTTGATAGACCTTTCTCAAAGTGGAGTGTCAGAGCCAGCATTGACTGAAGAATTATCAGGTCAAGAACTTCAGGAATTAATGATGAGTGGCAGAAAGCCCGAGTTACCTGATTTGCCGGCATATTCACATAGTGTCGAAAGGGCCGTAAAATTAACATCCAAAGCCTGCCAATCAGTCTATGGACTTGAAGCAAGACATAGACATATAATTGCTAAAGTTTTATGCCATGAAATGAGGCCATTTTTTCCTTCAAAAGGGGTATTATAGGAAGAATTTTGACATTATGTTAGAAAAATAGCTTTATTTTGTACTTGGCAATTTTGTGTTTAATACAAGCATAGACAACTTCCTAGAGGAAGGTAAATAATTTGTTTTAGTTTATATAAAACCTTTTTCTCCAAACAGAATTAAATCATTTCATTTTTTTTCATTGGCAGTAAAAAGAATTGATTATTTTTGTTATCTGTCACAGTTTTAATGCAATAAAATAAATGCGGCATTTGAAAAATATTTCGGTGGGAGGAGGCAATTATATTTTAAAAATTTTTAGCATATCAGTTATTATATGGTTTATTTACATAAATAAACACACTACTTATTATGATTAAAACTGTAAAATACTAAATAATTTCATATAAATCTTCAAAAGATAAGAACTTTTCTGTGTCTCAAAGAAGACAATCTTTAAAATCAAATCATCTAACGACTGATGTTAGAAACCTAGTTTTTTATATTTGTACTCTCCATATGTGTGTGCAAATTTATCTGCTCTGACATTTTCCATTTTCCAAAAACAGTTGAAAACGACCTACCCTAATGCACACATAGGCCTAGTAAAAGTAATGTCACATAACATTTTGGAGGGAAAATGACAAGCAGTACAGAATTTGGACATTTAGGGGTGTAGTTTCTTAGGGGTGTACTCACTTTGGTTGGCAGTTGTTTATCTTTTAATGGTTATATTTTGATTTATTTTAAGGGAAAATAAATTAACTCTGTTATATGAGCTGCACAGAGACTATTTTTCATTGTGTCAAAGTGTCATTTTGTCAGTGTTGTCTCATGAAGAGATATACTTTAATATCTGCAGAAATGTGAGGAGGTGTACCACTTTTATGATACACTGTATATATAAATAAATATATATAAATAAATATATATAAATAAAGAAAATATTATCTTTTGTTATGCAAGAACAATTGTTTAACAGGTATAGATATTTTAGCGTCCCATTTAGTCGACTGAACAACTACTTCTCACGACAATTCATTGTACACATTTCATGCATTTTATGTTGTTTACTTTAAAGGTAAAGATGTTTGATAAATGTTCAGTAATAGTTAACATAGTTTTATACACATTTTCTTTATGTTTAACAATTGAAATATTTAGTTCTATGCAGAGAGAGATAAGAAGATAACTATGACAAACACATTTAAGTGAAAACGACTAAATGTTTACATTAGATCTTAGTCAAAGCGTTCGCTTTGAGTTTCAAAAATTTATGTTAATGTTGGTTCAAATCTCACACAAAAATATTTTGTGTTTTTTGTCTTTTTTTTTTTCTAAAACATTCCGGTTATTTCTGATATTGATCATCATAAACCTGAATATTTGCTTAATATAAAAATGAAATATATCTAATAGATCTTCATAATGCTCATCTTGCTTATAAAATTCAAGAAAAATTGAGAAAACCGGCGTAGACGGGCCCTTTAACCAATGTAAGTAATCTCTCTCTCTCTCTCTCTCTCTCTATATATATATATATATATATATATATATATATATATATATAGAGAGAGAGAGAGAGAGAGAGAGAGAGAGAGAGACAGGGAGAGATAGAGATTATCTATATGTGTGAGCATATTTTTGACATGTCTATTTTAATCTGTTAAATGCCTGTGGAAATAAAATAAATATTGTCATATTCCCCTTCTTCTGACGAGGATTACTTTCAATCATCCATTGGAATTAACATCCACTCAAAGTTTTGTTTCTGCCTTTTTTGTAAACTGCATGGATCAGCTGTTGGAACATATTCAATTACCTTGGTGTAACTCTGGACCACACACTTTCATTCAAGAGAGAAAAAAATGAAAGTCAGTTCCTGGAACAGTATCCTATGGAAACTGATTAACTCTCACTGATGAGCCACAGCACACATGTACTGTAGCGGGGGGAGGGGGTTATCTGTTGTGTGTATGTCCCATTACGTGTGTCTCTTTGTCTGTATATATGTATGCAATTGTGATATCTACATCTGTAAACCAGACAGCTAGAGAATGGGACCTGTTCTACTGACATGGGAATCTTTCCCTCTCTACCCCGGTTCAGTAGAAAACACTCAGCAACCGGAGAACAGGAATAGGTTACTCAAAAGTTGCTATGACCAGATTGGGCTACAAAACTGACACAACCGTCTGCGAATATAGAGAGAATCCTTCTCTCTATATTCATATGATGCGACATAATTTTAAGTTTAAAATGGAAAAATCAAGTATCATGGTTCAATTGTGTTCTAAACAGAAACATTCATCTTGAACGCGCCCCTGTCATATCAAAGAACTTACTGTTTATTTTATATGCCGGGCCTTTCGGCTTGTGTAGTAATAAAACTTCTCAAATGCACTTGTGATGTTAGGCTGTGTAAGGTGTTAACTCTGGTCAAAATCGGCTGTTCCTTCTTTCATCGGATTATTTCGATTATCGATGATCAATTATTTCGATTATCGATGATCAATTATATCGATTATCGATGATCGATTATCGATGATCAATACTTATTGAAGATATTCTGATACAAAACCTATCTAACAACACTGCCAGGCACATGAAATACCCTCGTGTGAAATTTCATAAAAAAAAAGAGATATAACATATCAGCGCTATATTTGTTGTGTTTTTACCTAAATGAAATTTGAAAAATTGATACTAAGATCAAACATAACTAAGATCAAACATGACTTTTCTTGAATAACATTTTGTAAGAAATCCAATGAATTTTGTATTAGGGTTTAAGAGTCAAATTGTGGTGTCGTGTTCGGGCCAGATATCTATTAACAGTATCGTTTTATTTTTATTTATCTTTGACAGACAACACCAGTATCCTTCCACCAACGCAGGTGGAAGGGTACTGGTGTTGTTCGTCTCATGTGAAGATGTAGGATGGTAGTTGCTGTGGCACATCTTGATGCCCATCAGTATTATGAGTCCATCGTTAAAAGCAAGAAATCCTCCTTCATGTTTTTATATTGATCACCTTCTTCACATTGTCATAACCCATAATAATAATATATACACTACATACAATGATTTAAGCAATCTACACTATTTACATATGAAGTATAAAAGTTAGTGAAAAAAACACAAGTATATAGCACTCTCCAAACTTCCTGTTCATTATCTTTGGAGTACGATCGGCACCTTATGTACATAGAATTGTAGATAGATAAAATATCAAAAGACTTCAAAGCTTGTTTCAAGTTGTTTCAGCATAAATAAGTAAATCAATGGTTATTGTAAGGCAATCATCTTCATAGCATGGAGCTGTAATGATTCTGATGCAGAGGATACTTAAAAACATCGGTTTTCCTTTTATTTCGAGTTGCCATCTTTGATATGAAGCCTATAAATCTGAAATTCTTTTGATAGAAATGGTTGAAAAACGATAAAAATGGAAAGTAATACCAGCATCTTTTCATCTATTTGTTTTGTCTGGAAAGATCTTTCGAGGATAATATTTGATTTTTCTATTCAAACTATATTTACACATGGAAATGGTTGTGTTACTATAAATAGAATAGAATTTATGATTTGTACTTCTTCTGCCAGCAAAGCAATTACTCATTTCGATCTGTTTGTGTATCTACGCGATATCTCAAAAAGTTCTAAATGAATTTCCGTAATATTCTCTAGACGATTGGCCATTGACATTGAGGAAGATTCACATGATTTGGTGAGGGGTGAGTGTTATATATCAACTTATTTTATCAACATTTTGATATCAGACATCTTTGCTATGTGTTCTATTTATAAGAGATATCTTGATACAATGAGAAACTGCAAAAGATCAAGTAATCACCCTTGATAAACTTTATTTTGAAAATGTAAATTCAAAAGGATGGAATCATGTCATATAAGAATAACCTTTAAATGGGTTATTATGGAAATTATCTTTTGATGAGGATGAGGAGGTCAAACTTATCTAAAAGGAAGATTTACACCTGAAGAAAAAATAGTTTCTCTTCTTAGTTCACTTTTTAAATCTACTTTTCTAGACATTTCAGCTCCTTGAACTTTCTTAAAGATTACTTTCTCTAATATGTAAATAAATGCATTATTTTCACAGAAATAAAAATTATTGTATTTTTCTCTTCAGCCAAAGCAAGAAAACCGTTGGTGTAACAATATAATTATCATGACAGGAAAAAATATCTGTACTTAATATTTTAGTATTATCATTATATATCAGAATCTTGAGGCGAATAGGAACACAGATTAATGATTCGTGTGGCATCAAGTCTTACAAGATATTTTTTAGGTTTGCAACAACAGATGCCACACACAAATATATTATGTTTACACTATTAACCATTTTTTCATGTAACTCTAAAACGACATTTTAAACATATTTAGTCGTTATAATAAAATCCTACATTGTATTCTATGAACACCATCATCACAGTCTCCCCATCTTTAGAGGAAGTAGTTACTACTTTTCCCTCTATATCTAAAGTCCTCATATCACCACCAGTAAAAACTTGGAACTAATATATACATTATATATATATATATATATATATATATATATATATATATATATATATATATATATATATATATATATATACACAACTCTGTCTACCTTTGTAACCGGCTCATAAACTCATACACAAACCATTACCTTTCCTTTTCCCGTTACAAAAATAATAATTTCTCCTTTATACAGTTCTAGCAATTCTCATTGGCTGCAAGTTGACAAATTGCTTATTCGGTAATAGACATCTTCTTAAATAATCAAACATGCTAGACCTTAACAAACATGGCTGCTCTCTCTACACTCTGCCACCATTTTAGCATAAAAAACAAACCAATTGTTTTTTCCTTTTCTTCCTAAATATAATAATTTGTTCACTATATTAATGCTTATTACACTTTTTTCTGCATAAACAAACAAGCATGTAAGCACGATTTTGGAGGTTTTACAGAGCAGTGAGAAAGTGAGCGAGAGACTATGGAAGCAAATATACTCTGAGGTAGAGAGATAGACAGAGACAGAGAAAGAAAGAGAGGGAGGGAGAGAGAGGAGCGTCGTCATCATCGTAGCTGTGCTAAAATTTTGAACTAATCTATTTGGTTAAGCAAATATACATGGAGCTCGAGAGAGACAGAGAGAGAGAGTGAGAGAGAGAGAAGGAGAGAGAGAGAGAGGGGGAAGTATTGTCATCATCATTGCCATGCTAAACATTTGTACTCATTTTATTTGGTTTGTAAAGTCAGTCCTGCCTCCCAATATGTTTTAAAGGAATTATTTCAAAGACCAATAACTAATGTCATAAGTTCGCCGTAGGCCAGACGACTAAAGTGCTACCTATTTTTCTTAGCAGCACACGTTCGAGCCTGACTAATGCAGGTAATTTTTTTTGCGCTCGAATAGGTACTCAATGCTATTTTCATTTTTTTAGGGGATTGCTTGATTAAAAAAAAAAAATGTCTAGCAGCTCACGTGTAATAACTAATATTAAATGTTTTGTATTTATTTTTAAACGCAAATAGGTCACAAACCTAAATAACTTTTTTGCCCAATTTCCTACAATTTTATTTTCTTTTAGGTATATATATTGAAAAATGTCTGAACAATATTTCTTTCAAAATATAAAAAAATTTCTGTTTCTGTTGTCTAAAATGAAAATTTTAAAAGGTATACATTGTTTCAAATTATAAAGTGTTCTATTTATATTGTTTATAATATCAACAAAATTCTGTATGTATTGTTTAAATAATAATTGCATGTTATTTAAACAAAACGTTGTGTTAACTTTCTTTTTTTTTTCAAGACTGTTTACATTTACATGATAACATACAGGTGACTACAGAAATTTAGTTTGTTGTAAGTGATAGAGGGTTCGAGAGTATTTTGCCACCTAAACTCCAATCTTGACAATATAAATACCATACTCTGAACCATACCCTGCCTGCCAGATTAGTATGCACGGGATGACCAAAACTACAGAAATATTTTGTTATTCGTTCATAGTTTTTGCACGTTGAAATCCTTACAGTAATTATCAAAGTTACTCTTCAGGCAATGTTTTGACAACCACACTCCCACTCACAAAATATGATGTCTATTCCAAAAGCCGTTTTAAACAAAGGGAGGTTATGAGTTGGGGGTGTCCTTTCTGAAAGCCGTTCCTAACACGAGGAAGTTGGTGATTCTTTATGGCTGGGGTATTATAAGGATTATTTTGTGGGTTGTTGTTATTTAAATTATATGTATGATTTAGTAAATTTGGAATATTAAAATCAGTCATTGGTTATTATGTTATGAAGGTATATTTCGTGTGTAGGAAATTGTGTTACCTCTCAAGAATATATAACTTCTTTATATATGCAATCATTATTTAGCGGGAAGTATACTTTATTTTGGCAGTTACATTTATTTCTTGGGGTTGTCTGAGCTTTAATTTATTTTACTATTATTGGAGAATATGATCATCTGCGCTAAATTAGGCATTGTTGATTATGATATTTTTATAGAGTTTTTGTTTGATATTGTACTTTAATTATGCGGGTATTTAAAAGAGTTTCTGTGATTTTAAAAACTCCTAGGGTATGTTTGTTTTTACGTTCGAGCTGTAAGGTGGATGGAACCATGAGGATTTCTTTCGTCTTGTTAGTCTATTTTCCTTATTACACTTATTGTTGAAATTTCTATTAGTGTCAGTGACTTTTGTGATTTACTTATTTTTGGCTGGAATAGATTGTATTCTATTATTGTTACCTGCCCTATAGATATAAGAGAGTTAAAAGATGATGTCGATTCTTTAAGAGAAGATTTATCAGGATAATACAAAGCTCAACAAATTGCTTTGGAGCTTATATATATATATATATATATATATATATATATATATATATATATATATATATATATATATATATATGTGTGTGTGTGTGTGTGTGTGTGTGTGTGGGTGGGTGTGTGTGCGTGTGTTTAATAATCAATGAATAAAGCTGTTCATAAATAAATCAAGTTGCCTTCATGAAGATGCATAATCAGCAAACAACCAGAATTGTAAATGAATTTTGTATAATATAAGTGAAATAAGTTAAAATACATTTCGAAGTTAAAATAAGTTAAACAAATTAAAATAAAAATTTGTTTTTTTTAAATTTAAAGACTTTAATGCACTGGGTCACCTTTATAAATCCTAGGTATATAAAGTTCATCTGAATCTCGTGTTTGTTTGTTAAACAAACTATATTATTATTATTATTATTATTATTATTATTATTATTATTATTATTATTATTATTATTATTATTATTGGTTGTTGTGGTGGTGGTGGTGGTAGTAGTAGTAGCAAATTTCTAAGGCAGGAAAGGTGTTTTCCTTATGTATTCACTCCGCCACCTCGAAATAATCTTTCCCAGCAATTTGTATATTTGTTATTTATTTTTCTTCCACTTGTCACCTACTCATACCCTGTCTATCTCATACCAGTATTGTGTGTGTCTTAAACTACGCCCACAGAAGATTTGAAAGCTTGGAAGAATGTGTAGTCACTTTTTAATTGCCATTATTCCCAAGGAGAATAAAGAATGGGCAGCGTTAAAATTTTTCAAATAATTGTCAGTGTTGGCAGATGAGACATTAACATTATATATTACTGTTAAAGAATGCTTGAAGCAAACTCCTGAGCAGAAAATTGCGAAGCAAGAAAGAAATTATGTTGACTTATATCTAATAGTATATACAGTTTTATTTTGTTTTTATTATTTAAGAAGTATATCCATTGTATCCACAATCATGTTGCCATTAAAATTGGTAAATGACCGTGTTTTTCATATATCTTTATAATGTTGTCTTCAATGTTGTATTAATCACAGGTTGGAAATAGTTTTTAAGCGTTTCATGAGAAACAAATATTAGGAAATGAAAGTAGTGTACCGATTACTGGGACTATGTTCAAATTGTATCAAGGAATTTTCATTAATAATTCATCTCTTGCATTAAGTTGTGGGTGAAATGGTAGGGTAGGCTACACTTTTAAACCTGCAAGAAGTAAAACGCCGAAATAATGATTCTGTTTTATAAATGCATCTAATGTAAGTCTGTCCACACGGCTCGGATATTTGCTCATATTTCCCAGAAGCTATCTTTATTAGGTTTTGATTAAACTATGAGGACTTTGATTCTACACATTAGGTCAATGGTAAATAGCACGTGATGCTGAGAGGGATAAGATATGACAGCCATCGGTCAGGATAAACAAGTTCAAAGTGGATAACTAATCTTCTGTAGAATTGGGGATCATAGATGAGAATAAAAAACTATTGAAACACACTCAGTTGTAATCTAGGCTGCTTGCTAGAAAAAGAAAGAATTTATATATTCATGTAATTCAACAAATAAAACAGTTATTCTTGTCTTCTGACATGAGTTATCTGCACTTGAATTTGAAATATACAATTCTAAAAAAAGATGCTAAAAAGGTGAAATTACAAACACAGTTCATCTTTCACATAAAATAAACTCACCGCATGAGGTGGAACTAATCTCTTAGAAAATAAATACAATATAAAGGCAAGATGCTATTATAGACTATGTAAACAATCTCAAACATGCTAAATAAATACAATGAATTCTTGTAGACTAGTTTTAACCAAATCGTAAGAGTTGAATCTCTTGTACAATTTTACCAATAGTGTGTGTGTGGGGGGGGTGAATGCAATTTAATTCCATTAGATTCCCATTTACTATTAAATTTCAGAGAATTGAAATCCAGATAGGATTTAAAAGATGACATAATATTCTTCTATTTCGTTTGTATTGAAAATAAATGTTTACTGATCTTATTCCATTGTTTTGATTTGCCTTCATGCAATTTGATGAGATCTACGATATTTTGTCACAACCAGATTTGTATATATTTTGTGTGTATTTAATTCACTGTGAATTAAAAAAAAAATAACGATTGATGTAATTACAGAAAAAGTCGATCATGTATTATTTAAGCACTTTGCTATGTTCATTAAAAATTCTATATGAATACATCTAATTTTAATGAAAAAAATTCAAGTCAGTTGGATACTTTCTTTGCTACAAGTGAAAGAATAAAAATCGGTTAGAATGAAAGATGGAATCAACGACGAGAATGAGACATCAGAAGGAAAGAAAGGATTTCGAGATAAATAAGGTATAAAAAAGATGGTTCATGGATTAAGTGCTGATTTCACGGTGAAATAATCTCCAAAATCATTTATAAGAAAACAAGAAAACCTTTTAGCAGATAACAAATACAACAAAAGTTATTTTAATAGTTTATTTCTGAAAAGATAAATTGGTTAATTCTAGTTCTAAGTTTGCGTCGTTATCAGCAAAATATTGCAAAGGTTTGTTTTTAATTTTAGTCAAAAGATTTGCAAGATTTGTACTGCAGTTACATGTCAAAAGAAAACGAAAATATTAAAAGTCTGTCTAAAAACTAATGGGACTAATTGCATCAAATTATTTATCAACTGAATTGCAAAACAACGTTTTATTCTTTTGTAGTGACCACACAATACAAAACTACGCCTTTTACTCTTAGAAATAAATCTCATAAAGATCTCAATAGGATATTCTCATTCTGACTGTCTTTTTTGTTCGATAAACAGAACATAATAATTATGAGGAATTATTTTAAGAGAATGAGAGGAATGTGTTACCGAAAAGATTTTATTTTCGGTCCAAATTTTTCGTTTGTCCTCATTACAATGGTGTATTTTGAATCTCTTCAACACAACTATCATTAGCGAAAGTTATTTAGATTAGAAGCATATTTCTTCTTACTTAGTCTGTATATATATATATATATATATATATATATATATATATATATATATATATATATACAGACTAAGTAAGAAGAAATGTTCTTCTAATCTAAATTATTTAGATTAGAAGCACATTTCTTCTTACTTAGTCTGTGTATATATACATATATATATACATATATATATATATATATATATATATATATATATATATATATATATATACATATATATATATATAAAGGCTTCCTTTCTAGGGCAATTGCTCTTGACATATCAAAGGCCTTCGACAAGGTATGGCATAAGGGTCTACTTCACAAGATTTCCAGCTACGGTATAACTGGAAATGTTTTCTCAATCATTACATCATTTCTCTCCGATAGGCTCATAAGAGTAGTGGTAGATGGACAAAAATCGGAGGCCTGCAATATAAATGCTGGAGTCCCTCAGGGGTCAATCCTGGGCCCAACTCTCTTCCTGATCTACATCAATGACCTCCCTAAACAAATACTTAAATCATTCGTTGACATCTATGCTGATGACACGACATTCTATGGCAACACAAAGGCTGTAAATGACAAAGTTCTCTCTGATTCTCTCTCCTCTGATCTCGAGCGCGTGGTTCAGTGGGGGGAAGATGTGGCTGGTTACCTTTAATGCATCCAAAACCAAACTCCTATCCTTACATCATCAACGCTCTGATCCCCATCTGGCATCAATTGTGATGGATGGCTCTCGTCTGGGTGAGGCCTCGTGTTTTGACAAGCTTCTGGGTTTGACCTTTACTCCTGATCTGAAATGGAACACGTACATCAAGTCTGTTGCCAAGGTCGCTGGAAAGATGGTGGGATCCTTCTACCACTCCAGAAGATATCTCACTACTGATTCAATTCTCTATCTATATAAAAGCCAAGTACGTCCAAGGATGGAATACTGTTGCCATATCTGGGCAGGAGCTGCTAAAAACAGCCTATCCTGCCTTGACAGAGTACAAAATAGACTTCGTGTCTTAGTGGGGGATGCCCTTTTCTCTACCCTGCAACCTCTCTCCCACAGAAGAAACGTTGCGAGCCTATCCTTGTTTTATCGTTATTTCCATGGCAGGTGCTCGTCTGAACTCCAATCTCTGGTCCCCCCTCGCCAATCTTTCACGAAAAACACCCGTCTAGCTGAATCCACTGTGAAAAATTTCCCCCACTCTATATCTGTGCCTAAATCAAAATGCAGATTCCATGAACAAAGCTTCTTTCTTAGAACTGCACGCCTGTGGAACTCTGTTCCATCTGCCTGCTTCCCACCGGACTACAACTTGGATGTCTTCAAGTCCAACATAAACAAATTCCTAATGAACCGCCCCCTTAAGTAAACACTTCATCAAATCTCCACACTAACATAATGTACTTGCAATAACCCTTATTCCTGAGTGGCTTCCGGGCCTTGATAAGTGGTGATCACTGTGTAAATATATATATATATATATATATATATATATATATATATATATATATATATATATATATGAATGGAAATGTATAAAAAAGAATACGAAAAGTATAAAAGCTACAACTTTTCTTTATTCGTTTCAATTGGTGATGTGCAGGAATACAAAATAATATTATGAAAAAAAATTAAAAACTTTTTTTACAAGTACATACTTTCGACCGATCCTTCAGTCTTCATCGGTGTAGTATATATATATATATATATATATATATATATATATATATATGTGTGTGTGTGTGTGTGTGTGTGTGTGTGTGCGTGCGCGCACGCGCGTGTGTGTGTGTGTGTGTATTTAGGCAGTATTGTTTTATTTAAGCAAATTGATTGATTATACTTTTTGATTTTCCTGATAAATTGTTTTATTTAAGAACAAATAAACATTCATGAATAAGTATCACAAGCACTTTCGATTCTTTCGTTGAATCATAATTAACTTAAAACGAATAGATTATTAATGAGAAGGGGATTAAAAAATCATGGGAAAACATTTTTTTAATATTTTAATGCTGTAGATCATGTTACGTTAAGCTTACTATGCAAACCTCTTTACAAATTGAACAATAAGTTTTAAACTCAAATATTTTAGACGATTTACTTTAAAACGATTTCCTGTACAGATCCTTTTAAAATTGCTTTCTGTAAATGTTTGAACATTATAAACATTTATATATTTTAAGATCATTCAATGGAAAGATTGTTTAAATTTGAATTTTTTATAAAATTGTTTTTGATTTTCAAAGCTCCGGGATATTTTATTAAAATTTGGAATACAAAACAAAATTAGGTTTAACATGCTTGACACCGGGGCAGTGCCAGATATTCCTACTAGTCTAATAGTGTCCCATAATATTTAGTGTACTATCAACATTTGCTTCTTATAATCATAGATTAAATTATAACAAACTAATCTACTGCTAATTATTCACCCCCAAACCATTCATAAATCACGAATATTCACAAGTAATAGAGCAATAATGATAAACGTTATAAGTTCAGAACTGAACATACTAGAAATTGAAGAAGATAAGCACATAATCATTCCCTAATAATGATCAGATTATTCTAATTATTATTGATTATTATAATAATATCGTGTGTTTGTATGCATGTGTGTTTTTTGCTTCTATGTAACTTACACGTTTTTATTCCTATTATTTACAAACCATCAATTATTTATTGTAATAAAAATATGTACTAGCGTAAATAAAACACACGCTTTAAAAATCTTATTAAAATAATATAATCACAGAATTAAATCCACCAAAATGCATTTTGTTTTATTTCATTATCAATGTTTTAATTAAATTAGCATATTATGATGATGAGAAATCCTTTCCTAATCATCAGTATATATTATGTAATTTTCTATGTCATCTAGATAGAAAATAAAAATAAGTCATTTACCCATGTTTATAATGAAAACACCATCTAAATTGGAAAGATTATTAGGTTTAAAACTCAAAATAACTATCTGGTTTTAAAAGAAGCTATTTGATTTGTTATATATAGAGCTTTATTAAAGGATCTGTGGAATGATTATCGAGACAATAATATGTTGGATAATGTAGATGGCAGAAAGGACACTTGCTAAAAGAGGGAAGGTCTCTTGAAAATTGTACAAATCTTGTGAGAATAACATATTACAATCTAATCTAGTCACGTGTTTAATATTTTTTGTTCATTAATTTAAGAGTTCGTATTATGTTGATTATTCGGATGACTATTCTCATCTTGAGTTTTATTTTTACAACGTTTCGATCTATGTAACCTCCAACCTTTTTCAGGTGTATTTTGTCGAACTTGTGAATTTGCACGAACTTTCAAACACAGCTCTTTATTTAATCCGTGGTTGCAGCCTGCTCTTATTCCGTCAGCCATTAAAAAAAATTAACACTCAGGATGAGAACAATAGTCCGAATAATCCAAACAATACGAATTATCAATCCTCATCTCAGATATTCTGAAACAATAATTTCAGAGTTGTTGTGAATTTTATGAGTTGTCATTAATGTAAAAATAGATTTTATTCATTTTCCCTCCAGAATTATAAAATAATTTTCTTGTATTTCATAGTTTCTCGATAGAAGACAAATCTCAAAACAATTGCGAATTATCATACTTGGTTTGGGTTACAAGAAACTGAGACTAATAATTTCATCTAAGATTTTCTACTCAGATCTAGCAAAATTTTCTCCTTTTGAATTAATTGTCATGACATGTCATGACATGTTCGGTATTTTAGTTTTACCCGTTAAAAATTAATTGACATAATTAGTTAATGCTTTATCTATAGGGAAAATAATTGAATGTCTAATGCTTAATATTGTAATAAAGATTTAAATAAATGTAAGTGAACAACTTATAACCTCTCACCAAGATAGATGGTTAATTCAATTAGTTGTATTTATACACAAACGAATGTGGCCAGAATTATGACTGTGTAAATCAATATGGATGCAGTAGTGAATTAGTTAAATTCACTAATTTATTCATGATATTCTATAATAATAATTTGCTGATGATTATTTACTGGTCAGCAGTTTGTGACTTGGTAATAAATGGGATTTAAAGAAGATAATTGGTAATGCTCATTCGACATGACAATATAGATTACAACGGAAATAAGTCCAAATGAGCAGAGGATTTAGTGAACGATAATTAAGCAGATTAAAGGGATAATAACATTTCATGATTGATATTAATGTTCCATAAAGAGTCCAAGGCAAATCATTTACCACTTATAGTAATATGCAGCCTATATTTATATTGGCTTGGGGTTAGTCTTAGTGGAAGAGGTATCTGGAGGCCATGAATGTTATTCATGATTAGATGTGGCAGTTAGATATAGAGAGCAGCTCTCTCCAGGTGGTATGAAATATTGATTTATGATGTATGGTTTAGTTTATCTGTTTTATGGCAAATCAACCCTTGCTGTGTTGTTTAATGTCAGAAGATAATAATTCTACTATGAACAATTTTGGAGTGCATGATTAGCCAATGTGGCTGACTATGGAATGGTAATATGCCGAATTACAATCTAATTGGATTTATTTGGGATTAATTATGGGTATTATTGCATATTTCTCGAAATATCTGCTCGGGCTCGACTGGTATCTGATGTAAACTGCCGGAATATGCAGAGCGCCAATCGAATCTTAAAAACACTCGGAAACATAATATTTATTGGAGAAATAAACGGAAAATAAAATCAAACAGCAACCAACCATAAGTTTCATGAATAAATATTTTTTGTTCCAAAAAAAAAGTTTCAAACACTTTCCTTTCAAGAAAATTTAAACGAAAATATTTTATTAGTTTTGGGGGTTAAGTTTAAGTTTTTAATGTTTATTTATTTTTCTTTTTTCAAGAAAAGTTTTAAAAATTGAAGTTTCCTAAATAAATATTTGTTTGTTCTTTTGTAATAAATAGAACATTTTTTTAATAATAAATAGCAACATTTTTAATAATAAATAGCAACATTTTTTAATAATAAATAGCAACATTTTTAAAGTGAATTTAAAGCAAAATATTTTATTATTTATTTTTTCTTTTTGCAAGTTGTTAATGTTAATGTTTGTTTGTTTTTCAAAAGAGTTGTAAGAATTTGGGGATCGGGATGTAAAACTATTTGTCAATATCATTTTTTTCATTGGTGAGGAAACTGTTATAGGATACCAAAATATTCCTTTAAGAACATTTTCGGTCGACTGTAGGGTAGCAGACGATGGCAAAGAAGAATTAGGATAGCTAGTGGAAATGGAAGGAAGCTCCCCAGCCGAATAGCTTTTTGTGTTATGTGGTTAATGGATTATTTCTGCATTTTTGTCTCCACCTAAAGTCCAATAAGTAGCTGCTAAGAAGTTAAGAAGTTCCCAGATGGTGCTGTATTCTTTTTTTACTGCATTGTTTTGTCTCCTGCCAAATTCTCTCTGCATCATTTCATCAGTGGCCAAAAAACCCTCCACTCGGTGGGATTATATCCACTGAAGACCCAGAGCGGTGCAAGGAGTCTCCTCACCTTATATTTCCTTCTGTTAAACAGAGACTTGTTAATTTCCAGTATGCCCTGGGCCTTTGATATGCCAAGGATTCTTAAGGAAAAATCCTGGTAAATATCTCTTATGAAGTTTCTCCAATTAGTAACAGCATGTTCCAAGCCAATCCCACATTCTCTCTTCAGATTTTTTAGTGGCCATGTCATGTGCCCACAAGTAAATGACCTTGATAATTTTTGTAATTTCTAGTTACGCCTGTGTGAAGAAAGTCCCACTACTTCAGAAAGTGTACTTTCTGAATTGTGCATTTGTGCACCTCAAACCAAAAACATTGCTAATAGAAACTAGTTTTTCTAGAACGCACTTCCTGCCACATGTCCAACACTTCATTTCCGATACTATTACTTTCTTTTGTGTACAGTATTTTATGACTTGCTCCAGCGTCTGAATTTATCCAGCATAGATTTATTGCCGCATGCTACTCCATGATTAAAATTAAAACTAATTTTTTTTTTCCAATTTATCTAATTTCGTTTGCTTGACTTCTTTCTGGCTAATCGTATTTGTTGTCACTTTCTGATTGGCTAATCAACTTGACTAGTGCTAGGTATATTCCGGCAATTTGCATAAGTTTCCAGCCCAGCCTTACCAGACATTTGCAAGTATCCCATTCTTAATGTGCACTAATACCCAGCTGTTGAACTAATCATATAAAGTTAATCATTGTATTGTTTCTGCATTAAAAATGACTGAAAATAGTGTGATATACCGTGAAAAATCTTATCAAAGATTAAACCTCATGTGAAAATAAAATATTGCACAACAATTTTTTAACAATGTCATCTATACTAATTTCAAAGACGTTTATCTTTTCATTATCTGTCTTTTCACTATCAGATCAACGAGCATAAAATTTGGTAGGAATGAGTCCCAATCCCTGATTCTTCTATAAACCACAGCAAAAACTAGTCTACGTTTAACCACTGTTCTTCTTCTATGTACGAAAAACTAAATGGAACAAAGTTTTTTCCCCAAGAACTTCTCATTTGCTGAATACATACCACGGTGCTGCTTCCCAGCTAATTACAACATGGTCGTTTTTAAGTCCAATGTTAAATTCTTATCGAGCCGTCCATTTAATCAACTTTTGATCATTTCGCTTATTGTTTCAAACTTCTCAAGAGCTTTTATTATAAACTGGCAGTCATATTAACTCTTATCGCCTTTGAACTTTAATAAGTGATGTCACATTAGTAAAAACATAGCCAACATAATAGTCCTGTACTTAGATTATTATCCAATCAGTCTATTGATTTTTATCTCTAGTGTTAATGAGATCTAAACCATCAATAAATTCTAATCAATAACAGTAAAATGGTAAACTTTCTAAGAACATCGCTTAAGTTTTTACCATAGCAGGTTTGGATTATCTTGAAGTAGTTTAGATATAGCCTCTTGTCCTTATTGAAGGGCCAAGAGGGTGTCATATTATCTGTTCTGGAATATCAAATAAAAAAATTACTTAGTAGTACGAGGTATACTAAATAAGTAATGAGAAAATATCAGGAGAGACATTAAGTATGATTTGATCAAACTGCTACTTCATGGTGAAGTACATAAACATATAGTCTACAAAATGATTTACTGGCAACTTCCTCTCATTGTAGATTTGAGCACAGTGGTGTTCGTTTTGGGACCAGTCTGATCAGGTTTGCTGATCTGTGAAATCTTTACAAGATGTGGAGAAACAAGGAATAACGTTATGCCATCAAATTTTGTGTTGAACTTAAGAAAACCAAACAAAAATTGATGGAATGTTAAAGGAGGCCTATGGAAATGAACAGATGAGTCAAGCAAGTTTCTATCCGTGGTTTAACAGATTTTCTGAAGGAAATAAACAGGTTGAAGATGAACCCAGATCTGAAGCACCGAACAGTGCAAGGAGGAAAACATTAAGGAAGTGTGAAGATTAGTGATGCAAGACTATTGGATAACTGTGAGGATGATATCTGAAGCTGATGGTATTAGTATTGGCACAGTGCAGACAGTTCTGACTAAAGATCTGGATCTCCACAAAGCCTGTGCCAAAAATCCTCTCACGCAGCCAGAAGCAGTTTCGTGTGGAATGTTGCACTGACATTCTTGAAATGATAAAGGCTGATTCAGGTTTCCTGAATAAGTTAGTGACTTGTGACGAGAGTTGGATCTTCACCTATGACCCCGAGAGCAAGCGTCAAAGTGCTCCATGGAAGCATCCATCCTCCCCAGGCCCAAGAAGGCAAAGATGAGCAGGTCACAAGAGAAGGCAATGGTCATTCCTTTCTTTGACTCCCAGGGGATCATTCATGTTGAATGGGTTCCTCAGGGTCAAACTGTCAATAAGGAACCCTTACTCATCTGAAAAGGTTCAGGGAGAAAATGAGGTAGAAGAAGCAAACGCAGTGAAGGAGTGGTCAGTGGCGGTTCCATGCCACAAGTCAACGCTGGTGACCACCTGGATGGTTTACAGGGGAATGAAAGTGGTACAACAACCACCCTATATTCCTAACCTGTCCCCATGAGACTTCTTTCTGTTTGCATGCATAAAAGACAGCCTCAGGGGAATCAGATTTCAATCAACAGGAGCTTAAAGAAACATTGGAAAAATACCTGAAGGGATACCGAAGAAGGACTTTGAGGAGATCTTCCAGTATTGGAAGCGATGCATGAAAATATGTGTAGACAAGGGAGGCCATTATGTTGAGGGGAACAAAGTTTTGTAAGCTTATAAAAATAAATATTATCTCTCCTGACATTTTCTCATTATTTATTCAATATATCTCGTATATGTATTGACATGAAGTAAAAGCAAAAGAAAAAAAATTAAGGCACTTATGCAGAACATGTGATTTTTGTTAAAATAATAAGTTTATTCAATTAATGAAGAATAGTTATGTGATTTTTGTTTTTGTTTCAATTCTTTAAAAACAACGTTTTACATTTTTTTTTTTTAGCAAAATAGTGCATCTAATTTGAGTAAAATAGTGCATCTAATTTGAGTAAAGCGCAATAATTTATTTTTGGTGTCATTCACATTTAATTATTAGATTTTTCAATTGCGGAAATGATCTCATGACTTTTGTTAGTAGCAACTTTGTCAGACAAAAATGAAAGAATTTGTTAACGTTATCCTTAAGGAAAGTGTATTAATAATAAAATATTGTATACTGTTCAGTACACATGAAGAAGGTCGGAAGTTACATCGGCTGAGACGTTATGAGAATACCACCAATATGAGAACAGCAGTCCATAAAATCCCAAAAATATAAATTACCAATTCACATGTAAAATTTTCTGAAGCATAATAGTAAATTTCAAAATTCTTTTACCAAAAATAAGTACCAGTCAAACCCCCCCTTGTCTTTTCTCCTCCAACAAGAGAAACAACATAACGTTTTGTTTTTATTATTGTTACGAACCTGCGTTCAAATAAATAGTTTTTATTTGAACACAGAGAGCTTTTCTTGTTTAGAGGAAGTTACCAACCACTTAGCCAAAACTCTGACCAAATTGTGTCAATAGTAAAGTTGTACAGATCTTTTAACATCAGGTTGGTCACAGAACAAGTGACAGAGTAAACAGTGACAACGCATATGATCATCATAGCATCGGATCAGACAAAAACCATTAGGAAGAAAAACTCGGTATGGAGAAAATAACTGGTAAAAGACGTCTTGAAGAACGATATGTCAAGTTGAATAATTCATCTTCTTTTCATGATTGACTTTTGATGACATCACAGGAAATTGCAGAAGAAAAAACAAAACATGATGCGTTTCTTGAAATGAATTTTTAGCAATCAACTGGTTCTCTTGTACGAATATAATCTTCCTGACATTCCTATCAAATATTAGATTCCATAGTTCCGAAAGGAGAGCCCCCCTTCTCTCTCTCTCTCTCTCTCTCTCTATCTCTCTCTCTCTCTCTCTCTCAAAGTTGCATTCGCTTCTGTCCATTTGAATCGTTAAGCTTTCTAACAAAAGAACGATGGGAAATAAAATGGTTCCGATCGCCAATAGCCATTTCGCTGACCTTATATTCTATTACTCTTCAGCGTTGAGAAAACGATTGTTCACATGAAACATTATTTAAGCATCTGCTGTCTTGCAGCCATCATTTGTGTTGTTATTTGTTAAGGTCAGTATCGATGATCCATTGTTCAATAGAAAACGTCTGATGGCCAGTGAAGGCATAAAATTGAATCAGTGAACTCGTTAGAGAAACAAATGCAGCAAATTCACATACATACACACATACACACACATACACACACATACACACATACATACATGTATACAAAGCGAAACTTGACATGATGCCATTATCCTCATCATAAAAAGATATATGCGAAAATATGGGCAGCGAATCTGAAGTATTTTCCAACGACCATTTATACAAAAAAACTATGTTCAAAAGTGGCAATAAAACGAAACATTACTATTAAGATTATACGATATCACTTGAATGGATATATTTGGTTTTAGTTTGAAAAGAACATAAATAATTTAAGTGTCTTGCAGAGGGAAAATCAGTTAATAAAAACTAAATGTCATGGCAGAAATGTCCAAGCAAATTCTCTAAGTTAAAACATTGAATATATTTCGTTTCCTCTAGTCTATAAAAAAGACTATTGTGTTTTGTCAACATTTAGCAATAATATTAGGCACAAAATGAAGACAAGGTATTCGCCTGCAGCAATGCAGGATCATATAAAACTCTGGTAGAAAATAAATATATGAAATCAATTTTACTTGGGATTCTAAACATTGAACTTACCAATAGAGCCATTCCATATATCCAAAGTACTATTCAATAATTCCAAAATAAGATCAAAAACCCAACATTCGGAAATGGTTTTGCTTAAGATTGGTAATGTTTACATATAATTTTGGAATGGTAATTTAAATTTCCAATATGAAGCATAATAAATATTATTTAACTTGCAGGGTTACCCGGCGTTGATCAAGACCATATAAAACAAAAGGAAGAAATGAAGTTGCGTTTGAATATACCTGCTATTCTTAGCATATTGAGCACTATTTGCTGACTATCATTTTCTATCCCGAGCAAAGCCGAGTAGATCTTCTTGTATATAAAAAAAAACAAAACAGTATAATAAAACTGCTACATTTTTCTCCGGGGTGAAACAGTCTTTGGACATATCTGCTCTATCCAGGATTCTGAGCACCTTGGATTTGCTGACTTATACTCCTTACCATGTATGACTTATACTCCTTACCATGTATGATACTGTATTTTTCCTATTTTTACTCACAGGCAACATCATGTACTCTGTCTAGTATATAACATAATAAATAAGCAAAACAAAGAAAGTCTTTATCTCGAGTAATGCTGCATTACCAATTACCAGATAATTATACTTCATTATTATGATAAGTAGTAGTAGTAGTAGTAGTAGTAGTAGCAGCAGTAGCAGTAGTAGTAGTACATTTATAAATCCCGGGCAACACCGAATAGATCATTTTGTATAAAATCGCATAAAAAATTGAATGATGTTTTTGAGGGGTACTGCAGTTATTAAACATACCTGTAGAAGACGAAGTCGCTCTCTATTGTTAGAGGAATAAGACAGTTCCCAAACTTGTAGCGAGCAAAAGAGTGTTTGCAGTTGTTACTGGTGGAGGAATAAAGAGATGGTTGTATGGTCCCCTTAGCCAAGAATTATATTCACAACTAATGTACGTTTATTTACAGTATGGATACAAGTGTATTGTTAAACAGTTCAATGCTGAAGATGTATACGTAAACATTACTTGTGTGATTGCCTCAAGAATCTTTTGTTCAAATGCCTTTTTGCATGGGTGCAAAACAGGACAGTAGATTCAACACGTCTGCATGATGCCAGGTCCAATCGGGAGAGAGAGAGAGCGAGAGAGAGAGAGAGAGACAGAGAGAGAGAGCAATATGAACCAGATGCGGAAGTAAGGTGTGTTGCCCCTTGTGGTAAAGAATGACATTGCCAGAATTAAAGGACGATAATTAAGTTTACCTTAATGTTACCAGTTTGTGTCCGTGTGTTTGCTTGTATGTGGAACTCGATTCCCATATACCAGCTCTATCTAATATATTGAGCACTTTAATCGACTCGCATATACTCCTTAGCTCATATGATAGTTGTTACATGTACTGATCTTAGGCAATCGTGTAAGTTGTGTACAACATTTAACAAAAGACAAAGAAATTATTTCTTTCATACAAAACTGCATTTAAAACACCAGCTCTATCCAAGATAGTGTGTACTCTTCTATTACTATAGACCACTTTCAAGATTTCATAATGCCTCATTATTGATATTGACTATGCTGAGCAGATTTGTTGTATAAAATAGTATAATAAATCATAGTGACGTCGTTTTTACTTGGCAACGTGCATTTTCAAAATATCTGTTCTACCAAGAATATTGAGCACTTTCGGTTGACTAATGTATACAACTTGCCAGGTATTATACTGTGTTACTAGTTTTATGGCAACCTCACAACACCATCTGTGTTGTTAAGTATTCAATATAATAACAAAAGACAAAGAAGTGCTTTCTCCTGTGCAATGCTACGTTCTAACTATTATATTGAGCACTCTTCGATTACTATATACCACTATCCGTATATGATACTCTATTATCATTATGATTTCCAAGTAACACTGAGTAGATTTTCTTGTATAAAATAGTATTAAAAAAAACAGAGTGATATTTTGCTGGGGAAATCGACATTTGAACATACTTGCTCTGCATAAGATATTGGGCACTCTTTTATTGCTATAAGCCAGATATGATATCGTACCATTAGTATTATGATCCCCCAAGCAACACTGAATAGACTTTTTTATATTAAATAGTATAGCAAAACGTAAATAGATTTAAAAATACCTGTTCTATCCAAGTTATTGAGCAAAAATATGTGACCTTTAAAAATACCTGTTCTATCCAAGTTATTGAGCAAAAAAATGTGACCTTTACAAATACCTGTTCTATCCAAGTTATTGAGCAAAAATATGTGACCTTTAAAAATACCTGTTCTATCCAAGTTATTCAGCAAAAATATGTGACCTTTAAAAATACCTGTTCTATCCAAGTTATTGAAAAAAAATATGTTACCTTTAAAAATACCTGTTCTATCCAAGTTATTGAGCAAAAATATGTGACCTTTAAAAATACCTGTTCTATCCAAGTTATTGAGCAAAAATATGTGACCTTTACAAATACCTGTTCTATCCAAGTTATTCAGCAAAAAAAATGTGACCTTTAAAAATACCTGTACTATCCAAGTTATTGAGCAAAAATATGTTACCTTTAAAAATACCTGTTCTATCCAAGTTATTGAGCAAAAATATGTGACCTTTACAAATACCTGTTCTATCCAAGTTATTCAGCAAAAAAAATGTGACCTTTAAAAATACCTGTACTATCCAAGTTATTGAGCAAAAATATGTTACCTTTAAAAATACCTGTTCTATCCAAGTTATTGAGCAAAAATATGTGACCTTTAAAAATATCTGTTCTATCCAAGTTATTGAGCAAAAATATGTGACCTTTAAAAATACCTGTTCTATCCAAGTTATTGAGCAAAAATATGTTACCTTTAAAAATACCTGTTCTATCCAAGTTATTGAGCAAAAATATGTGACCTTTAAAAATACCTGTTCCATCCAAGTTATTGAGCACCAATATGTGACCTTTAAAAATACCTGTTCTATCCAAGTCATTGAGCAACAATATGTGACCTTTAAAAATACCTGTTCCATCCAAGTTATTGAGCAAAAATATGTTACCTTTAAAAATACCTGTTCTATCCAAGTTATTCAGCAAAAATATGTGACCTTTAAAAATACCTGTTCTATCCAAGTTATTGAACAAAAATATGTGACCTTTAAAAATACCTGTTCTATCCAAGTTATTGAGCAAAAATATGTGACCTTTAAAAATCCATGTTCTATCCAAGTTATTGAGCAAAAATATGTTACCTTTAAAAATACCTGTTCTATCCAAGTTATTGAGCAAAAAAATGTGACCTTTAAAAATACCTCTTCTATCTAAGTTATTGAGCAAAAATATGTGACCTTTAAAAATACCTGTTCTATCCAAGTTATTGAAAAAAAATATGTTACCTTTAAAAATACCTGTTCTATCCAAGTTATTGAGCAAAAATATGTGACCTTTAAAAATACCTGTTCTATCCAAGTTATTGAGCAAAAATATGTGACCTTTAAAAATACCTGTTCTATCCAAGTTATTCAGCAAAAAAAATGTGACCTTTAAAAATACCTGTACTATCCAAGTTATTGAGCAAAAATATGTTACCTTTAAAAATACCTGTTCTATCCAAGTTATTGAGCAAAAATATGTGACCTTTAAAAATATCTGTTCTATCCAAGTTATTGAGCAAAAATATGTGACCTTTACAAATACCTGTTCTATCCAAGTTATTGAGCAAAAATATGTTACCTTTAAAAATACCTGTTCTATCCAAGTTATTGAGCAAAAATATGTGACCTTTAAAAATACCTGTTCTATCCAAGTTATTGAACAATAATATGTGACCTTTACAAATACCTGTTCTATCCAAGTTATTGAACAATAATATGTGACCTTTAAAAATACCTGTTCTATCCAAGTTATAGAGCAAAAATATGTGACCTTTAAAAATACCTGTTCTATCCAAGTTATTGAGCAAATATATGTGACCTTTAAAAATACCTGTTCTATCCAAGTTATTGAGCAAAAATATGTTACCTTTACAAATACCTGTTCTATCCAAGTTATTGAGCAAAAAAATGTGACCTTTACAAATACCTGTTCTATCCAAGTTATTGAGCAAATATATGTTACCTTTAAAAATACCTGTTCTATCCAAGTTATTGAGCAAAAATATGTGACCTTTAAAAATACCTGTTCTATCCAAGTTATTGAACAATAATATGTGACCTTTACAAATACCTGTTCTATCCAAGTTATTGAACAATAATATGTGACCTTTAAAAATACCTGTTCTATCCAAGTTATTGAGCAAAAATATGTGACCTTTAAAAATACCTGTTCTATCCAAGTTATTCAGCAAAAAAAATGTGACCTTTAAAAATACCTGTACTATCCAAGTTATTGAGCAAAAATATGTTACCTTTAAAATTACCTGTTCTATCCAAGTTATTGAGCAAAAATATGTGACCTTTAAAAATATCTGTTCTATCCAAGTTATTGAGCAAAAATATGTGACCTTTAAAAATACCTGTTCTATCCAAGTTATTGAGCAAAAATATGTTACCTTTAAAAATACCTGTTCTATCCAAGTTATTGAGCAAAAATATGTGACCTTTAAAAATACCTGTTCTATCCAAGTTATTGAACAATAATATGTGACCTTTACAAATACCTGTTCTATCCAAGTTATTGAACAATAATATGTGACCTTTAAAAATACCTGTTCTATCCAAGTTATAGAGCAAAAATATGTGACTTTTAAAAATACCTGTTCTATCCAAGTTATTGAGCAAATATATGTGACCTTTAAAAATACCTGTTCTATCCAAGTTATTGAGCAAAAATATGTTACCTTTACAAATACCTGTTCTATCCAAGTTATTGAGCAAAAAAATGTGACCTTTACAAATACCTGTTCTATCCAAGTTATTGAGCAAAAATATGTGACCTTTAAAAATACCTGTTCTATCCAAGTTATTGAGCAAAAATATGTGACCTTTAAAAATACCTGTTCTATCCAAGTTATTGAGCAAAAATATGTGACCTTTAAAAAGACCTGTTCTATCCAAGTTATTGAGCAAAAATATGTTACCTTTAAAAATACCTGTTCTATCCAAGTTATTGAGCAAAAATATGTGACCTTTAAAAATACCTGTTCTATCCAAGTTATTGAGCAATAATATGTGACCTTTAAAAATACCTGTACTATCCAAGTTATTGAACAATAATATGTGACCTTTAAAAATACCTGTACTATCCAAGTTATTAAGCAAAAATATGTTACCTTTACAAATACCTGTTCTATCCAAGTTATTAAGCAAAAATATGTGACCTTTAAAAATACATGTTCTATCCAAGTTATTAAGCAAAAATATGTTACCTTTAAAAATACCTGTTCTATCCAAGTTATTAAGCAAAAATATGTTACCTTTAAAAATACCTGTACTATCCAAGTTATTAAGCAATAATATGTGACCTTTAAAAAGACCTGTTCTATCCAAGTTATTGAGCAAAAATATGTGACCTTTAAAAATACCTGTTCTATCCAAGTTATTGAGCAATAATATGTGACCTTTAAAAATACCTGTACTATCCAAGTTATTGAACAATAATATGTGACCTTTAAAAATACCTGTACTATCCAAGTTATTGAGCAAAAACATGTTACCTTTACAAATACCTGTTCTATCCAAGTTATTAAGCAAAAATATATGACCTTTAAAAATACCTGTTCTATCCAAGTTATTGAGCAAAAATATGTTACCTTTAAAAATACCTGTTCCATCCAAGTTATTAAGCAAAAATATGTTACCTTTAAAAATACCTGTACTATCCAAGTTATTGAACAATAATATGTGACCTTTACAAATACCTGTTCTATCCAAGTTATTGAGCAAAAATATGTTACCTTTAAAAATACCTGTTCTATCCAAGTTATTGAGCAAAAATATGTGACCTTTAAAAATACCTGTTCTATCCAAGTTATTGAGCAATAATATGTGACCTTTAAAAATACCTGTACTATCCAAGTTATTGAACAATAATATGTGACCTTTAAAATACCTGTACTATCCAAGTTATTGAGCAAAAATATGTTACCTTTACAAATACCTGTTCTATCCAAGTTATTAAGCAAAAATATATTACCTTTAAAAATACCTGTTCTATCCAAGTTATTGAGCAAAAATATGTTACCTTTAAAAATACCTGTACTATCCAAGTTATTAAGCAAAAACATGTGACCTTTAAAAATACCTGTTCTATCCAAGTTATTAAGCAAAAATATATGACCTTTAAAAATACCTGTTCTATCCAAGTTATTGAGCAAAAATATGTTACCTTTAAAAATACCTGTACTATCCAAGTTATTAAGCAAAAACATGTGACCTTTAAAAATACCTGTTCTATCCAAGTTATTAAGCAAAAATATGTTACCTTTAAAAATACCTGTACTATCCAAGTTATTAAGCAAAAACATGTGACCTTTACAAATACCTGTTCTATCCAAGTTATTAAGCAAAAATATATGACCTTTAAAAATACCTGTTCTATCCAAGTTATTAAGCAAAAATATGTTACCTTTAAAAATACCTGTTCTATCAAAGTTATTAAGCAAAAATATGTTACCTTTAAAAATACCTGTACTATCCAAGTAATTGAGCAAAAATATGTTACCTTTACAAATACCTGTTCTATCCAAGTTATTAAGCAAAAATATATGACCTTTAAAAATACCTGTTCTATCCAAGTTATTAAGCAAAAATATGTTACCTTTAAAAATACCTGTTCTATCCAAGTTATTAAGCAAAAATATGTGACCTTTAAAAATACCTGTTCTATCCAAGTTATTCAGCAACAATATATGACCTTTAAAAATACCTGTTCTATCCAAGTTATTGAGCAAAAATATATGACCTTTAAAAATACCTGTTCTATCCAAGTTATTGAGCAAAAATATGTGACCTTTAAAAATACCTGTTCTATCCAAGTTATTGAGCAAAAATATGTGACCTTTAAAAATTCCTGTTCTATCCAAGTTATTGAGCAAAAATATGTGACCTTTAAAAATACCTGTTCTATCCAAGTTATTGAGCAAAAATATGTGACCTTTAAAAATACCTGTTCCATCCAAGTTATTGAGCAAAAATATGTTACCTTTAAAAATACCTGTACTATCCAAGTTATTGAGGAAAAATATGTGACCTTTAAAAATACCTGTTCTATCCAAGTTATTGAGCAAAAATATGTGACCTTTAAAAAGACCTGTTCTATCCAAGTTATTGAGCAAAAATATGTTACCTTTACAAATACCTGTTCTATCCAAGTTATTGAGCAAAAAAATGTGACCTTTACAAATACCTGTTCTATCCAAGTTATTGAGCAAAAATATGTGACCTTTAAAAATACCTGTTCTATCCAAGTTATTGAGCAAAAATATGTGACCTTTAAAAATACCTGTTCTATCCAAGTTATTGAGCAAAAATATGTGACCTTTAAAAAGACCTGTTCTATCCAAGTTATTGAGCAAAAATATGTTACCTTTAAAAATACCTGTTCTATCCAAGTTATTGAGCAAAAATATGTGACCTTTAAAAATACCTGTTCTATCCAAGTTATTGAACAATAATATGTGACCTTTACAAATACCTGTTCTATCCAAGTTATTGAACAATAATATGTGACCTTTAAAAATACCTGTTCTATCCACGTTATAGAGCAAAAATATGTGACTTTTAAAAATACCTGTTCTATCCAAGTTATTGAGCAAATATATGTGACCTTTAAAAATACCTGTTCTATCCAAGTTATTGAGCAAAAATATGTTACCTTTACAAATACCTGTTCTATCCAAGTTATTGAGCAAAAAAATGTGACCTTTACAAATACCTGTTCTATCCAAGTTATTGAGCAAAAATATGTGACCTTTAAAAATACCTGTTCTATCCAAGTTATTGAGCAAAAATATGTGACCTTTAAAAATACCTGTTCTATCCAAGTTATTGAGCAAAAATATGTGACCTTTAAAAAGACCTGTTCTATCCAAGTTATTGAGCAAAAATATGTTACCTTTAAAAATACCTGTTCTATCCAAGTTATTGAGCAAAAATATGTGACCTTTAAAAATACCTGTTCTATCCAAGTTATTGAGCAATAATATGTGACCTTTAAAAATACCTGTACTATCCAAGTTATTGAACAATAATATGTGACCTTTAAAAATACCTGTACTATCCAAGTTATTAAGCAAAAATATGTTACCTTTACAAATACCTGTTCTATCCAAGTTATTAAGCAAGAATATGTGACCTTTAAAAATACATGTTCTATCCAAGTTATTAAGCAAAAATATGTTACCTTTAAAAATACCTGTTCTATCCAAGTTATTAAGCAAAAATATGTTACCTTTAAAAATACCTGTACTATCCAAGTTATTAAGCAATAATATGTGACCTTTAAAAATACCTGTTCTATCCAAGTTATTGAGCAAAAATATGTGACCTTTAAAAATACCTGTTCTATCCAAGTTATTGAGCAATAATATGTGACCTTTAAAAATACCTGTACTATCCAAGTTATTGAACAATAATATGTGACCTTTAAAAATACCTGTACTATCCAAGTTATTGAGCAAAAACATGTTACCTTTACAAATACCTGTTCTATCCAAGTTATTAAGCAAAAATATATGACCTTTAAAAATACCTGTTCTATCCAAGTTATTGAGCAAAAATATGTTACCTTTAAAAATACCTGTTCCATCCAAGTTATTAAGCAAAAATATGTTACCTTTAAAAATACCTGTACTATCCAAGTTATTGAACAATAATATGTGACCTTTACAAATACCTGTTCTATCCAAGTTATTGAGCAAAAATATGTTACCTTTAAAAATACCTGTTCTATCCAAGTTATTGAGCAAAAATATGTGACCTTTAAAAATACCTGTTCTATCCAAGTTATTGAGCAATAATATGTGACCTTTAAAAATACCTGTACTATCCAAGTTATTGAACAATAATATGTGACCTTTAAAATACCTGTACTATCCAAGTTATTGAGCAAAAATATGTTACCTTTACAAATACCTGTTCTATCCAAGTTATTAAGCAAAAATATATTACCTTTAAAAATACCTGTTCTATCCAAGTTATTGAGCAAAAATATGTTACCTTTAAAAATACCTGTACTATCCAAGTTATTAAGCAAAAACATGTGACCTTTAAAAATACCTGTTCTATCCAAGTTATTAAGCAAAAATATATGACCTTTAAAAATACCTGTTCTATCCAAGTTATTAAGCAAAAATATGTTACCTTTAAAAATACCTGTACTATCCAAGTTATTAAGCAAAAACATGTGACCTTTAAAAATACCTGTTCTATCCAAGTTATTAAGCAAAAATATGTTACCTTTAAAAATACCTGTACTATCCAAGTTATTAAGCAAAAACATGTGACCTTTACAAATACCTGTTCTATCCAAGTTATTAAGCAAAAATATATGACCTTTAAAAATACCTGTTCTATCCAAGTTATTAAGCAAAAATATGTTACCTTTAAAAATACCTGTTCTATCCAAGTTATTAAGCAAAAATATGTTACCTTTAAAAATACCTGTACTATCCAAGTTATTGAGCAAAAATATGTTACCTTTACAAATACCTGTTCTATCCAAGTTATTAAGCAAAAATATATGACCTTTAAAAATACCTGTTCTATCCAAGTTATTAAGCAAAAATATGTTACCTTTAAAAATACCTGTTCTATCCAAGTTATTAAGCAAAAATATGTGACCTTTAAAAATACCTGTTCTATCCAAGTTATTCAGCAACAATATATGACCTTTAAAAATACCTGTTCTATCCAAGTTATTGAGCAAAAATATATGACCTTTAAAAATACCTGTTCTATCCAAGTTATTGAGCAAAAATATGTGACCTTTAAAAATACCTGTTCTATCCAAGTTATTGAGCAAAAATATGTGACCTTTAAAAATTCCTGTTCTATCCAAGTTATTGAGCAAAAATATGTGACCTTTAAAAATACCTGTTCTATCCAAGTTATTGAGCAAAAATATGTGACCTTTAAAAATACCTGTTCCATCCAAGTTATTGAGCAAAAATATGTTACCTTTAAAAATACCTGTACTATCCAAGTTATTGAGGAAAAATATGTGACCTTTAAAAATACCTGTTCTATCCAAGTTATTGAGCAAAAATATGTTACCTTTACAAATACCTGTTCTATCCAAGTTATTGAGCAACAATATGTGACCTTTAAAAATACCTGTTCTATCCAAGTTATTGAGCAAAAATATGTTACCTTTAAAAATACCTGTTCTATCCAAGTTATTGAGCAAAAATATGTGACCTTTAAAATACCTGTTCTATCCAAGTTATTAGGCAAAAATAGCAACAAAAGACACACTAATATATATGATACTATATTATTTCTATTTTCGATTGCGGCCAACACCATGTATTTTCTCTGATATATAACATAGTAAAAGATAACAGAGAAAGAATTTTTCCCGGGCAAGCTGTGTTTAAACACACCTGCTCTATTAGGATATTAAGCACTCTTTCATTACTATGTACCAAATAATAGATAATATACAGAATAATTATCATTATCACTATGCCAAGCAGATTTTGGTGCAGAAAATAGTATAATAAAGCGAGTGTGGTTGTTTTTGTTTTTTTTTTGAACAATGCAGCTTTGTAACATATCTACTCTGCTCAGGATATTGAGCACTGCTTTACTTGACCTATACTACTTGCCAGATATGACACATTATTATTATTCTTATAACACCTGGGCAACACCATCGATTTTGTCTGGTAGACAAGTTAACAACAAAAGACAAAGAAGTTATTTTCCCCAGCGAGGTTGCATTTTAACACACATGCTCTATCTAAGATAGAGAGCACTCTGGGATTTATATAAATCAATAAACGGATATGACATTGCATTATTAGTATCATGACTACCAAACAATGCCGAGTAGATTTTCTTGTATAAAATAGTAAAATAAAATATAGTTATGCTTTTCATATGCAGTGCACCCTTTTAAACATACCTGCTCTATCGAGGATATTGAGCACTTTAGATTTCCTGACGTATACCATTTGCCAGATATGATACTGTGATATTACTCTTATGGTAACTTGACAACAGTATTTGCTTCGCCTAGCAACAAAAGTCAAATAGCAACAAAAGACAAATAAGTTATTTTTCCTGGCCAACGTTACTTTAAAAGGTACTTGCTCTACTGAGTGTATTGAACACTGGTTTAGTATGATTCTATATAATTTTTACTATGAACCCCAGGTAACGACGCGTAGATTTTCTTGTATAGAATAATATAACAGAACCTTGTGATGTTTTTTTCTCAGACAGTGCTGCCTTTAAAAATACATACTCTACCCAGGCTATTGGACAGATTTTTCCGAAAGAATGCTACATTGAAATACACGAACTCTATCTAGAATATAGACCACTTTTTGATGATTGTGAACCAATATATATATACACATTGCGTGTCAAATTATTAACGAGATAACATTTTTCCGGTAGTTTCGTATCAAAAGCTTCGGAAACGTTGGCAATGCTGAGCTATGTATGTGTATACGTACATATATATATATATATATATATATATATATATATATATATATATATATATATATATATACATGTATATGTACATACATATATATTTTTTCAACATGTATGTACATATATATATAACATATTTGTAAATATAGTTGTAAAGTAATGTGTGAAAATCGTCATCATTTTCTGCCTTCGGAACCTGAGTTTTTGTGTACAAACATTTTATTTTAAAAGGGGGAAAAGGCGGAAAGAAGGAAAAAAAACAAAAACTCCAGCCGTTACAAACGCTGATCTGTTGCATATGGATTTTTCGTCTGATTTCTATGTATATTTAGTTTGTGTTGGATTTTTTTATGTCAAACTCATTGAAATGTACCCATCACCTTCATACTGATAATTGAGGATATATGTCTTTTGGAACCCTCCTTCATGTGTATTTTACATGTATGTGTACGTGCGTGTATTCATATGTTAGTACATGCTTATATGTGTGCCTCTATAGGTGTATGTTTGCATGTGTGTGTACATGCATATGTATGTTTGCGTGCATTCTGTGAATGCAGGTATGTGTGCATGCATGTATTTATTTCCATGTGTATGTGGGATGGAGAGGATTCCAATAAGCCGTGGTAAAGGCAACCCCTCTAGGAGAAGCAACTTTCTGATGTAAAAAAAACATAAAGCGGGAGACCAGTACCCGCATTAAGTTGGTCTGCAGTTTAATGTGTTGCTGGCTATCTTGCTCTTTGTTGTTGCTGGATCTCAACATTTTGAACCGAGAGAGAGATTTAGCTGTCGTACAAAGCTAAATCTCTGTAACATCATCTTTGTATAGATACTCCCTCAGGCAATTGTCAATAAAAATAGTCCTATAGCAATGGAAATGTTGTGACGCGTGTATGCTTGAAATATTGGAAGCATGTAATAATTGATCTGCTATCATTATATGTATCTGTGTGTGTATGTACGTATATGTGTACGTATGTGTATATCTGTACATGTGTATGTATATGTATATATATATCTGTGTATATGTATGTATATATGTTTATGTGTGTTTGTATGTATATATGTATATATGCTTGTGTGTGTATGTATATGTATGTGAATATATGCATATGTGTATGTTTGTGTATAAATGCATATATATGTATGCATATGTATATGTAGTTAAATGTATGTGTATGTATATGTGCATATATGTGTACGTATTTGTATGTGTATATGTATGTGTATATATGCATATGTATTTGTGTATGTATGCATGTGTGTATGTATATGTATGTATGTGTATTATGTATTGTGTATTGTGTATGTATGTATATATGTGTGCATGTTTATGGATATATGTGTGTGTATGTGCGTGTGTGCGTGTATGTATATATATGTATGTATAGCAATGACCGTCTTCAGTGTCATGTCTGCTTGAGCGTGTGAATTCGCCGGTAGCACTAAAAAAAAAAGTCATGTTAGGGCTCATGGACTTTAAGTGTCTGAGGGAGTGGCACTCGTCTGACAAGACGTTGCAATCATCATAACATATATATGCATACATATGTATAACATATATATACATACATATATATAAACATATATATTTTTTAACTCCAACTTTTAAAGAGTTCCTACCTAAAATAAAAATCCATTATTCATTGAACTTTTGAATAGTCAAGTCGCTGCCTGATGATATCTGTTGTTTGATTGAAACAAGTGGCTATTTGTAGCAGCGGGATGTGAGCATGTTTATATAACAATAAACAAGTATTATCAGCTCTTTTTATTGAGCACTATCTAACAACCTCGTTAAATTCATTAGTCCATTACTTTTGAATATAAAAAAACCCGAGTATATATATATATATATATATATATATATATATATATATATATGTATAAACATATGCCTACATTTTCTTGGCCTTCGGGACAAGATCAAAGTGTAGTATCTGTTCTGATACCTACATCGTGCGAGGCAGTGCTGTTCTGGCGACACATTCTCGTGCCCGGAACACCTGACAAGCTTTTTGGGTCGCGTTCTGTCCGCACCCCCACTTTGTCTGTCTTTCTCTGCTCTCCTCCCTCCCCCACGGGGGGGGGATCCGAGCTGATAATTTACGACCTTCCCGCGAGGGAGGGTCGGAAACACCTTCTCTCTTCCCTCCACTAACTTCCCACTCCCGCTCTCAGTTCTATCTCCCCTCTTGCCGCCTTTTGGCGCCACCTCTTTTTCCACGGCACTTTTTTCAGTGAATTTTTTAAAAGAGGGACCCAAAACGGACACCCCCAGCCCGGGGGCCACCAATATGGATACCCTCAGCCAGGGGCCCACCAATATGGATACCCCCAGCCAGGGGGCTACTGCTCCCCAAGAGGACGAATCCCCAACAGGAGAAAAAACAACTGCTGATGGGGCGTACCGCCCGGGTATGACACCATTGGACGCTCCCCAGGAGGGGGAAAATTTAACAACAGCTCCCCCCGAGGGCGACTCCCCCCAAAGGGGAGCAAAACCAAAATCGGTCGTAGCATCTCACTCCAACCACAAAAAGGAGGAGGTGCCGGACCAAAAGGACAATAAAGGGGACAGCGCTCCCCAGGAGGGCTGCTCTCCCAAAAGGGGAGCAGATCAAGAAAATGAGGGGGCATACCGCCTGGACCTCACAAACGAGGAAGGGGCAGATGGCCTCAAAGTAAACAAAAAGGATCATGCTCCCCAAGAGGCCGACTCCCCAAAACGGGAAGCTGCTCCCGAAAAAGACACTAAAAAGGGAGCCGCCGCCCAAAAAGGTGACATTCCCACAAAAGGACTGACCAAGACATCTGGGGAGGCAGGAAGCGTCGCCAATAAACAGGCAGAGGCGACCTCCATAAAAGACCAAAAACGATCTAACCCCACTAAAGACCCCATACCAACACCAACAAGAGGGTCTGCGTGGGGGAAGACCGTAGAAAAACAACTGTCCCCTCAAGAGTATAGAGACCTGTACCTGACAAAGTACAGACAATACATAGAGGGGGCAGATATAAAACCCATACCAGGTGCCTGGGAGGCGATTGAGGGCAAAGTCCTGTCCTTTGCCATTTCCGATATACCGGAAAACCGCCTCCTAGGAATGAAGAAGGAAGACATGGCGGGGCTTCTCCACAAACTTAACATCCCAGTACTATACCTGTACCAGAGGAGCTTCGCTGTGTGGGACATCCTCCTACCCACCAAGGATGATGCGGAGAGACTCTCCCTCCAAGAAATAAAGCATGGGAGAGTCAAACTAACACCTGAATACCAGGGCAAGAGAAGGACTCGGGTGCAGGTATTTAATGTGCCAACCCAAATACCTGCGGAAGTATTAGGATGCCTCTTCAGCCAGTACGGTGAGGTAGAACAGGTGACCCCAGTACGGTCAAAAACTGGGACTCACCTGGGCTGCTACACAATAGCAATGAGGCTGAAGAGGGAAGGTTTTCAAGCAATACCACCGCTGCTGACATACAAAGACGCCAGCATAACGGTAGTGGTGGAGGGCCGTCGTCCACACTGTTGGTTCTGCCAAAAGCAGGGCCACATGGCTAGGAGTTGCCCCCAAAGGGTAACCCCTAATCCAACAACCCAAAAGGCGGTCACAACCCCTGAGACAACGCCCGCACCAAAACAGGCAGCAACAACCCCTGCAACTGCAGCACCAACCCCAGCTCCAAGGAAAACCCAAACCACCCAGGAGGCCAAGGGGGAAGAATGGAGCACGGTAGTGAGACAAAAGCGGAAACACATAATCCCTTCTGCCACCGTCCCACCACCAGCCCAAAAATCGAGACAGGAGCCTCTGCAAATGCAGCAACAACAACAGCCACCACAGCCAATGCCGCGGAAACAACTGCAGCAACAACTACTGCAGCAGCAAAATCAGCAAGTGCAGCAGAAGCAGCAGCAGCAACGACACCAGCGAGAGCAGCAACAACAAAAACAGCTGCAGCAGCAAATAGAGGAGCAGACACAACCAACGGTCCCCACACCAATCGAGACGGGGATCAAGCGGAGAAAAGACTGCTCCTCTGAGGATGAATCCGCAAGTGAGAGGGAGAGGAACTCAACCTCACCTCTCCCCGGTTCATTCGAAAGAATGAAAAAGAAAAACAAAAGAAGAAAAGAGGAAGAAAAGGTGGCCCCCACTCCCTGTGAACATACACCACCCCTAACAACAAAATCCACTTCCACCCCCAAACCACACACTGCACCAACACCAGACACCGCACCAACACCAGATACCGCACCAACACCAGACACCGCACCAACACCAGACACCACACCAACACCAGACACCGCACCAACACCAACACCAACACCAGACACCGCACCAACACCAGACACCACACCAACACCAACACCAACACCAGGCACCACACAAACACCCGTCCCCACACCAAGGCAAACTGAGCCACTACCCCAAAAAGAAAATGAAAAGAATGAACCGAGGGAGAGGAGAGACTCCTCTGCCTCTTGCAGACCAAAGGTCCTTGCCCCTGACGAACTATGTAATGTAGACCCTCTATCTGTGGCCACAGACATTTCCCATCGGCAGAGGAAAAACTTAAAACCTCTGCTCGATTACAAACAGATAGAGGGGAAAGATGTAAATATCCCCTCAAATTTCCCGGACGCCCCACTCCTAATAACCTTTGTCAGAACTCCAGAGGCCTGCAAGACCAACTTGTGGACAAGGCTGCAGGCCGCTGAAGGGGCGTTTCCGGGAATTGAACTGGTGAAAAAAAATGACCCTTCTCTTGATGAACTGTCAAAACAATGCAAGGGAAGGGTCCCCGTGTTGGTCCATCCGTCACTCTACAGGGCCATAAAATTAATTTATCCTTTGGACGTCGGCGGCATTGCGAGAGAAGGTCAGGATATGAAAAACCTGACCACCTTGAGCATGGCACATAACGTCGGCGTCCTCTCCCCAGCTGACTTCGGAGCTGAGTGTGACACACCCTAAGGTAGGTACCATGGCTTTGAATTTGGCTAGTTTGAATGCGAGGGGCTTGAGATCACCGGGCCGGGCGGCTCGCCTCCGGCACGACCTCTTGTCCCTGGGAGTGGATGTGGCTGCGATTCAGGAGACGCATTTCGTTTCCTCTGTGGACTGTCAGGTGCTGGCCCGAGACTTTGAGGTTTTCTCAGCATATGGCAGCCCGCGGGGGAAGGGAGTTTCCGTGCTGGTTAAACGTACCCTGTCGGCGACGGTCGACGTTGTCCATAGAGATGCGGTGGGTAGGCTGGTTGTGGCCGATGTTGCCGTAAAAGATTCTGTGTTTCGGGTGATTGCGGTTCATGCGCCCGGCACCGCTCGTGAGAGGGTCTCATTCTTCAGTCAGCTTGACGCGTTTGTAGATTGTCGGAAGCGGGTAGTGCTAATGGGGGATTGGAATTCCATTTTAGACCCCGACATAGATAAGGTAGGAGGCGGAGCTAGAGGATCGGAGAGGTGCGAGTCCAGTCTGGCTGATCTGATGGCTAGATGCGATCTGGTCGACAGGTTTCGGTTCGAGCATCCAGGGCGGGAGATGTGGACGTGGACCAATAGTGTTTCCTCCTATCCAAATACTTATTTGGACAGGATATTAGTTAGGAGAGGCGAAGTAGACTTCTTATCTTGTCCCACGTTCACTTGGCTAGGCCAGACGGACTATAAATTAGTTATGGCCCGGCTGAAGCTAGGAAATAGGCCTAAGTTAGCGGGGTACTGGAAGTTAAACACCTCCCTTCTGGAGATACAAGACTTCCAAGATCAGTTAAGAGAATTGATTAAAAAGGCACTAGTGGGGGCGGTTACCGGGAGTAAGTGGTGGTTAGGTTCCAAAGCCAAGATCAGAAGCTTCTCCGTCAAGTATGCCCAGCGCCTCGCACTAGATAAGGCCAAGACGAAGAAGAAGCTAGAGCAGAAACTAGCCCAGGCTACGGGGGAGGGTGATAGGGCCAGTCAGGAACTAGCTAAGCAGGACCTTCTACGCGAGACTAGCGAGCGTTACGAAGGCCAAGTAGTTAGAGCTAGGCTTAGAAAGATAGGCAACGAAGCAGTCAATTCTGATGTAGACGTGCGCCGTGAGGTTTCTAGGCGTGGCTCGGACAAATACATTGCAAAAATCAAACATCCGAATGGACGCACCCTGGAATCGACTCGGGAGATCTGCGAGGGGTTTCGAGAACATTTCGAGGAGCGTTTTACGCAGCAGCCCGATCTTCCGGTCCTTGAGTTTAGCGACTATTTGGCCGACTCTCCCCGCCTCGAGGCGGCTAGAGCGGCTAGTTGCGAGGGCCGGGTGACGGAGCAGGAGGTCTTTACTGCGCTGAAGCAGGTCAGCTGTGACAGATCGCCAGGACTTGATGGTCTGCCATACGAACTGTACTTGAGGCTGTCGCCCATGTTTCTGCCTCTTCTGACGGATATGTTCAACCATTGGTTTGCTCAGGGATCCATCCCAGGGCAGGTGATCAAGGGAGTGATCACATTGCTGAAGAAAGGTGACGGGCATGGAGGGGAAGAGTTAGACGACTACAGGCCCATAACTCTGCTAAACACAGAGTTGAAGATTTTGGCCAAGGTCCTGTCGAATCGGCTGCAGGTTGTTATCGCCGAGTTGGTTGAACCGGAACAGAACTACGCTGTGAAGGGGAGATCGATTCAGAACAACTTGCACCTGATCCGCATGATCCTAGAGGGGGGAATAGATGACGACACGGAAGCCGCGCTGATAAACTTAGATCAGTCCAAAGCTTTCGATAGGGTCGACCATCGTTTCCTGGTATCTGTCTTAGAGGCCGCCGGTTTTAAACCGGACTTTTGCAAGTGGATCTCCATAATGTATCGACAGCCCATGGCTGTCGTGCAAGTGAACGGAAAGCGCTCGAAACCCTTTGTTATCTCTCGGTCGGTTCGTCAGGGTTGTCCGCTGTCGCCCCTGCTTTATGTCCTGGCTTTGGAGCCTCTTCTCCGCAAGCTGAGACATGGGGAGGCAAATTCGGCCCTGCGCGGAATGGCTCTGCCTGGCGGCTCAGCTGCCAAGGTATCCGCGTTCGCCGATGATGTCACGATCTTCGTGTCGGGCTTCAGAGACATTGAGGTCGTGTCGGAGGCACTCACACAGTACGAAAGAATTACAGGGGCCAAGATAAACCGCAACAAGTCGGTAGGACTGCGGTTGGGCGCATGGAGTGGCAACGCAAACCTCCCTGCGCCCTTCAGCTGGACAGATGGCCCGGTCCGGATCCTCGGCGTGTGGTTCGGACCGGGTCTCCAGCTTGACAAGAATTGGTTGGAGGTACGGTCAAAGGTGGAGGCTGCAGTCAATTCGTGGCTTCCTAGGAAACTTTCCTTAAAGGGTAGAGCTGAGGCGTGCGCCACTTACGTCTTTCCTCTCATCCTTTACCGACTGGCCGTACTTCCCCTGCCTGCACAACACCTAAAAGCTCTTGTCGAACTCTTGTCCTCGCTCCTTTGGGACAGAGGAAGACACTGGGTGAGCAGACAGGTCTGTATTCAACGTCCGTGTGAGGGAGGCTTGGGAATGCCGGACTTGAAGTGTCATCGAGATGCTGAGAGGCTGGCCTTCCTGAGCCACTATATGCAGGATGACCAACCGTGGCACCCCGTGGTTACTGCCGCCTTCCCCGACCTCGTTCTCGACCCTTCCATCGAGAGCCGTCGCAGGCCGCGGGGAGAATCTGCCTACATGAAAGAGTGCCGAGCCACGCTAAAACGACTACCAAGGTCCAGTGACCTTGTGACTGCTACCCGTAGGGAACTCCACAGGGATCTAGTGAAGGGGGCCGCTGACGACCCGCTATGCGCGCGTTTGGGGTGGCAGCAGAGTGAGATCCGCTCCGTGTGGAGCTGGGCGCCAGGTTCGAGTCATCTGAACAATTCGGAGTTCTCTCTGACCTGGCGATTGGCCCGAAATGCACTTCCACTCAACAACATACAATGCAGTTCTGGGTTTCTGGAGTCGCCAGATTGTCCCCGTTGTGGGACAACGGCCGTGGAAACTACGGATCACGCTTTCTTCGATTGCCGCGAACTCCGCCAGTACTGGTCGTATGTCAGTGGGGTGACGGCTCGCATCGATCCTGAGCATCCTCGCCCAATTACTTTATCCAATGTTGTGGACAACGTGAGGCCGCCGTGGGACTGGGAAAGACAAATGGTCTACGTTACGATCCTGGCTGTGGCGAGAATGGTGATTTGGACGTCGCGTCTGCAAGGTTGCCGGGGGGTGTTGTCTTTTTCTGATCAAGATCTGATCGCGTTCTTTAAACACCAACTACGGGTGAAGATCAGATGTGATAGAAGAAGGCTGCATCGCGCGGCATTTGACAGAAGATGGATACATGTGGCAAGTCTGTGTGTACGAAGAGGAGCCAAATTTGAATACGTGTTCCCCGCCTAGGTGTGGAACGCGCAGTTTTGTAAAGTTAAATTAAACAAGTAGTCTCTCAGCTAGCTGAGTGTGTGTTCCATCCCTCCCCGATTAGGAAGCCTCCAAGATCCCCATCCCCTCTTACCTGCAATTTTTGTTTTCACCCCTTCCTCTAAATTTTACCCATCTTGGAGAAAAAGAAATACAAACTAACCTCCATCCCTTACCCACAAAAATTTTCTTTTCTCCATTCACCCCCATCTAGAGGGCATCCCCACCTAGAGACTGACCCGCAGAAGCGAGGTTCCTTTTACAAACCTAGTGGAACGGGCAGTCTATCAACTAGACGGGGTTGGGAGGGTCCTACTAATCACCTTTTTATTTTTTCTTCCCCCGCCCTCGACACAAATGAATTATTGTACCATTTTATTGTTATCTTTTTTGTTTTTACTCGTCAATAAAAAATGTTTTAAAAATTGGGAGTTACTAGGACGTCCCACAATATGAAAGGGTGAATGCGGTATTATGGTGAAAGAAGATACTAGCTGGGAGAAACTTTTGACTTTGTTTAGTTCTGGAGTGACAAGAATGACCAACGACCCCCAAAATCCCCCCTTTTGAGTTGGCCATGTGCCTAAGTTTTTTGTTCACCGTTAATTTTACTGTATTTTTTAACATGAATAAAAGATTTAATATCTCAAAGTGTAGTATCTGTTCTTCAGATGCTGCACTTCTATCTCTTGTTCTCTTTCGGTGGAGGAGAAATCCTTCACGACTGAGACAATTTTTATTTTTGTACCTTTTCTCCACGTTAAAAAACGACCCTGGTGTCTAACTCTGTACTGTGGGGAGGCATAGTAAATAGGTACATATATATATATACATATATAAAAATACATTATATATATAAACATTTGCGTATGTATATATATATATATATATATATATATATGAACATATGCGTATATATATTTATGCATACACATATCTATAAACATATACGTATATATATATATATATATATATATATATATATATATCATCATCATCATATATATA
>NC_136498.1:85103290-85135790 GCF_053919585.1 Euprymna scolopes | reverse complement strand
CTTTTATTCATATATTTATCTAATAAAAACGCGAAAACTTTAAACTTATATCATTTAGCATAAAGGGCCTAATTAATGGTAGACGTATGTTTGAATTGCGTTGATTTTACTCGTGGACGTATGTAAGAGGATAAATATGCTAGCCGAATACATTCACTGCCTTTTTTGACACGTTTATTTCTGACGCTTGGATTGTATCTTCTGTTTGTATTTGTAATAATATGTTTCATTACTGAATTGTATAATTGTTCATAAATTGGTTGACACGCAGGTTTTTTTTCTTTTTCTTTCTCTTTTTCTATACACTGTCAAATTCTTACTTTCTCTCTTTCCCTATTTAACTAGATCTCATTATTCTTTCCTTTTCCTTCTAGTTCTTATTCTCTTTATTATAACCATTTATTTCTTTTTTCCTTTCTTCTCCATATCATATATATATATATATATATGTATATGTATATATATATATATATATATATATATATATATATATGTATATATATATATTTTTTTCTCTCTTCTTTTTCTCTCTATTTTGTTTTCTCTATATTTTCTTTCTCTATTTCTGTCTCTATTCCTTTTTTCTCTTCTCAATCACTCTCTCCCCATTGTAATTTTTTAACTTTATTTAAATTGCCTCTCCCTTTTTACTTTTTTATTTAATTAAAGTCCTGTGTTTTAAGTTTTTTTAACTCCAACTTCTAAAGAGTTCCTACCTAAAATAAAAATCCATTATTCATTGAACTTTTGAATAGTCAAGTCGCTGCCTGATGATATCTGTTGTTTGATTGAAACAAGTGGCTATTTGTAGCAGCGGGATGTGAGCATGTTTATATAACAATAAACAAGTATTATCAGCTCTTTTTATTGAGCACTATCTAACAACCTCGTTGAATTCATTAGTCCATTACTTTTGAATATAAAAAAAACCCCGAGTATATATATATATATATATATATATATATATATATATATATATATATATATATATATATATATGTACGTATATACAGTGATGATCATATTTATTGGCACGGTAAAATAAAAGTTAAATTTTGTCTAATAAATTCTAAAAAAAGGGATTAAATTAAAGAAAATAACAAAGTATATTATGTATTTTTAACTGGCCTTTCCGATGCAGCAATCGGATTTTAGAAAAAATAAATAACAAATGAACAACAAACATAATTGCAAAAAACCCTTGTTCAAAATTATTGGCACGATTTATTTAATAATCAATTGTATAGCCTTTGGCCTTGATTACCTTCCTCAGTCGCTTTTCATAGTTTACAACCAAGTTGTTGCACTCTTCAGTAGTAATTTTAGCCCACTCTTCCTGACAATAATCCTCCAATTGAATAAGATTCTTAGGCTTCCTTTGCATTACCCTCAATTTTAATGTTCTCCATAAATTTTCAATTGGATTAAGGTCTGGGCTTTGTGATGGCCAATCCAAAACAATAATATGATTGTCCTCAAGCCATTTCTTAGTCAGTTTAGCCGAATGCTTTGGGTCATTATCTTGCATGAACCACCAACGACGACCAAGTGAGAGCTCTTTAGCAGAGTCTTTCAGGTTTTCATCCAATATTTTAACATAATCTTCCTTTTTTATGCTACCTGTGACCTTAACAAGTCGCCCTGGTCCAGAGGCAGCAAAGGATCCCCAAAACATCAAACTGCCTCCACCGTGCTTCACTGTGGGTATGGTGTTCTTAGGCAGGAAAGCTTCGCCAGATTTTCTGTAAATATAAGACACTTTATTATGGCCAAATAACTCTATTTTCGTTTCGTCAGTCCATAGAACACGTTTCCAGAATGCAACATCTTTATCAATATGACGTTTTGCAAAGGCTAGCCTTGCTTTCAGGTGCATAGGCTTCAATAAGGGAGTCTTTCTCGGACGACATGCTTTTAAACCAGCTCTCTTCAAAACTCTACCAACTGTATGTCGAGATACATTCACTCCAGAGGTGCTCTGTTCATCAACAATCTCCCCAACAGAGATCCTTGGGTTTTGTTTTACTTGTCGAACAATTTTCCGTTCATCTCTTGGGGAAAGAATCCTTTTTCTCCCTCTACCCTCTAAACTCATAACGTGGCCTTGCGATTTGAACTTGTTTATTATGGCTCTAACAGTGGATTTGGGAAGGTTTAGCTTCTTTGAAATCTTATCATAGCCCTCCCCATTGGTATGGCATGCTACAACAAGCTTCCTGACGTCTTCGCTGTGTTCCTTAGTTTTAACCATGGCGATTGAAAATTATAATTTAGTCACTTATAATAGTTTAAATAAATCGCTATCTAAAAATTATCTGACAAAAATTATTCACTGAATTAGCGTTAAACAAGCATAATATGGCTATAAAAAGTTCAGAAAGCACGTAAACCGGAAATTGATTGATATTATACTGATACTAAAAGAAAAACAAAGCCGTGCCAATAATTTTGAACAAGGGTTTTTTGCAATTATGTTTGTTGTTCATTTGTTATTTATTTTTTCTAAAATCCGATTGCTGCATCGGAAAGGCCAGTTAAAAATATATAATATACTTTGTTATTTTCTTTAATTTAATCCCTTTTTTAGAATTTATTAGACAAAATTTAACTTTTATTTTACCGTGCCAATAAATATGATCATCACTGTATATATACATATACATACATATATGTGCATACATTTATACATATACATATACATATATACACATACATACATATACATGATGATTGCTGCATCTTTCCAGATGATCGCCGTCACATTGAGTTCTCCCAATGTCGTCGTCCATACCATCTCATGACTCTGCACTCCTGCCGCAGATTTGCACATCTTGAAGAAGATGTGACATACAAACTGAGAAATTTTAACTGAGTTTACTTTCTCTCGAGGTTGAAGGGTATTCTATGAACAATCACATGTCTTCTCAAACCAGCAGTAGACGTGTAAACTTTGCTGCATGTTAAATAGATCGTTTGGTTCGGACTAATAGGTGCAAAGTTGACCTGAACAGGAGTTTTGTGCGACTTAAGGTGGTTGACCTAGCCAGCTACTGACAAAAGCACTCGTTCACAAGTGCCGTATTTTCAGCTCTGTGTCATGGTTAAAATCATCAATTAAACCTTTGCAAAGCTCTTGCTTTAGATTGCTCTAGGCTCGCTTTTTTTTTCACTAGAGCATTACAATTTTCACGTACAAGCTTTTGGCACTTCGACCTTTGTAGAGTAAATTCTTCCCACATGTCGATATCGATTTGTACGATTTTCAAATTATGCATATACTAATTGCATCATCTTTACAGACGTTAGCCATCCCAATGCTCCCCACCAACCTCATCACAGTTATCAAGTAAATCCTCAGCGACACCTAAGTGAGCCCAAAGATGACGTTTCAGGCCAGCATTAGCCTTGTGCAGTCTGCCACACATATGGCAGACAAAGTTGAGTGTTAAAACTTGTTTCACTTCTGGATTCGTTTTTGTGCTCACTTTGCTCGTAGCATGTGTTTTTTATGGTTAATGTAAGCTGATTTTGAGAGGAGCACGCGATTACAAGCCTCACATTTCCAGCTCTTCAATTCAATGGGCAAAACCGACACATTCCCCTTCCAAAGGCTTCTCTTGAATTCAGTATGAGTAATTTTGTTCCTTGTAAAAAATTCAGAACCCCCTTCAACTAGCCTCCTCCATTCAGGCCGGCGTTCTGCCAGGGTATCCCAGTCCTGAACAGGAAACTTAAAAGCTTTAAGATCGTTCATTATGTAATCCTTAAAATTCTTCTTTGGTCGATGTTGAGGACGTTTCACACTCAAACTCGCTGTAAAACAACTGCTTAGGCAGCCTCACATCCTCCATTCGAACAACGCAACGTACCCATCGCCATTACTTCGATGCTCAAACACCCAGCCTTCCCAAGAATATCCGTGTCAGGTGTCAGAGACTGCCATCACATTTAGAACTCGCCTGAGGCATTTCTGATAGAATCTCTCGAGTTGCTTCAAGTGCCGACGTTGTGTTGTCCAACATTCGGATGAGTAAAGCAAAACAGAAAGCACACAGGTCGAGTAAACACTGATCTTGGCTTTGACAGAGATGTCACGTATCTACCCAAGTACACAAATGTGTCCAGAACATCAAGTCTATTCTCCTCCCCCCCATAGAGGTTTGGTTCAATGTACGGAGCACCAGGTGCAATGGTGAACATCGCTTTCGTCTTTTTAATGCTGATAGTTTTTTTGTTTTTTTTTTACATCGGCATCACCACATTATCAAGGCCAAGAGGCCACTCAAGGATAAGGAGTGTACAGTAGAAATTGGACAATATAGTAATCATTAGTAATGAAAATTTGGTAAATTTGATAACTTATATGGAACGGCTCATCAAGAACTTATTTACGTTAGACTTGAACACAACCATATTGTAGTCAGCCGGAAAGCAGGAAAACGGAAGACAATTCCACAGGCATGCAGTTCTAAGAAAGAAGCTTTGTTCATGGAATCTACGTTTAGGTTTAGGCACAGATAAAGAGTGGGGGGGAATTATTGATAGTGTTTTCAGCTAGACGAGTGTTTCTTGTGAAAGTTTGGCGAGGGGGGACCATAGATTGAAGCTCAGTCGAACACTTTCCATGAAAATAACGATACATCAGGGACAAACTCGCAACATCTCTTCTGTGATATAGAGGTTGCAGGGAAGAGAAAAGGACATCTCCTACGAGGCTACGAAGTCTATTTTGAACTCTATCAAGGCAGGCCAAGTCCTTTCTAGCAGCTCCTGCCCAGATGTGGCAACAGTATTCAATCCTTGGACGTACCTGGCTCTTATATAGATAGAGAATAGCATCAACAGTGAGATATCTACTGGATCAATAGAAAGATCCCACCATTTTTCCAGCGGCCTTGGCAACAGATTTGATGTACGTGTTCCATTTAAGATCAGGAGTAATGGTCAAGCCAAGAAGCTTGTCAAAACTTGAGGCCTCCTGAAGACGAGAGCCATTCATTTCAATTGATGCCAGATGGGGATCAGAATGTTGATGATGTAAAGAGAGAAGCTTGGTTTTAGATGCATTAAAAGTAACCAGCCACTCCTTACCCCATTGTACTACGTGCTCAAGATCAGAGGAGAGAGAATTGGAGTCAAAGCCGTCACATGCTGCTGAAAAATAATTCACTATATTTTGCATATCGCACTCTGAATGAGACACAAAATCAGCATCATCAGCATAGAGTAGTTCCCTAACTAGACCTTCAAATATTTGTGACTTTGCATTAAATCTTCTTAGATTAAATACTTTGCCAGTAGTTCTAAAGCAGAAAAAAAAGACACCTTCATCGCAATCCTTAAATGCGTGAAGCACTGCAAAGTAAATTGAGAATAGAGTAGGAGACGGAATATCCCCCGTTTCACACTGTTGTCAACGGCAAATTCCCCAGATAGTTGCCCATTGTATGCAATGCGAGCCTTCATATTTCTGTGGAGTTCTTGAAGCATCCTGACAAAGATAGGAGGACATCCAATCTTCCCAAGAATTACCCACAAGGCCTATCTGTTTACGGTATCGAATATCTTTGTGAGGTCCACAAATACTTGATAAGTGACAACTGTTGTTTGATGCACTTTTCTTGCAGCTGCCTTGCAGTAAATATCATATCTACAGTGCCCCTACCCTCAGCAAAACCGCATTGCAACTCCGGAATGATTAACGGGCAGATGTTTTTGATACGTCTATCCAACAAGATTTTCGCCAGCACCTTCCCTGCCTATTCAAGAATCGTTATCCCATGGTGATGATCACAGTCATACTTTGATCGTTTCCCCTTGTAGAGAGTGACTAATCGGCCATTTATCCAATCCTGTTGTACTGGTGAACCCAGCCAAGACTTTTTGATCAGCGTGTGTAATGCATTGGCTACATGCATCCCTCCATGTTAAGGCAGCTCAATAGGAATGCAGATTGGTGCTTTTCCAGCCTTTTCCCTCCCCATATTAGAAGCAACCTCATCGAATGAGGGTAACTTATCCATGTGATGAAGAATGTCATGCTGAGGCAAGGCACCAATGACATTTTCATCAACAGTTGATTGATTGAAAAACAATTCAGCAAAATGCTCCATCCATCGATCTCTGATTTTATCTGGATCTTTGATGAGAGTTGACCTATCTTTGGTCAGTAAAGGTACAAAAGGAACAGGCTTTGGGCCAAAAACCTGCTTAAGAAGACTATATAGGTCTCTGGTGTCTTTCCGGTTGTAATCAGATTGAACCTCTGCAGATATATTGGACCATTAAATATTCTTCATTCTCCTAAGCTCTCTCTGTAGAATACCTTATGCAGCTGTTATTTTCTTTCGACAACTGTTTGGTTTCTGAGATTGTCATTCAAAAATTTCTCATGGAGGACCTTTTTCTCCTCCAAGAGAGCCTTTATCTCTTTATCATAATCATCAAACCAGTCTTTGTGTACAGACTTCTTCAGACAAAGTATCTCCACTCCAGAAGTATATACCTGATCTTTAAAGTTTCCCAGGCATCATCAAACTCAACTGTGCTTAGTTTTTCCTCCAATGCCATGTGAATTACAGGATCTCTTAGCTTGGAGACAGCAACACATTTTGGAACTCTAACTCCTGCCATTCGAATCTTTTTACGAATGCAGAGCTTAAATTTTCCACGTACCAAATTGTGATCAGTTTCACAGTCAGCACATTGCACATGTCTCTCATGTCACTTTTGCATGTGAGTATAAAGTCGATCATATGACCATGCTTTGATTGGGGGTGTGTCCATGTGACTTTAAACTTACGCTTTTGACGAAAGAATGTATTATACACAGCAAGATTAAATTCCGAACAAAGCTGCAGTAAAAGTAAACCATTACTGTTAACTTTGCCGATGCAATAATGGCCAAGTGCACTCCATATGTCATGGTCCTGACCAACACGCGCATTGAAATCGCCGAGTACAATTAGCTTCTCTTCAATTGGTACAGCTGCAATGGTATTTCGAAGAGTCTCATAAAAGGACATGATGCTTTAGACAAGTATCGACCACATGCCAGAGGGAAGCTGAGCTTCATGAGACGATCAGTGATTCCAGTTTGATATTCAGTCGTCTCAACAAGAGTGGATCTGATTGCAAAGCCAACACCACCTTCCCGCTTCACGCCCTCTGCTTTACCTTTCCAGAAAAGTGTGTAACTCGACTTCATTTCAGTAATTTGGGCCTCACCTGATAGACGTGTTTCAAACAAAGCTGCTATATCAATGTTTAATCTGTGTAGCTCATTCATAACCAGTACCGTTCATCGTGCTGGACGTGCATTTATTTGTAAATCAAGAAGAGTTCTAACGTTCCAGCAACTTATGTAAATTCTTCCCACATGTCGATATCGATTTGTATGACTTTCAAATTATACATATATACATACATACTTACATATAGACATATACTCTGTGTATTGCTTTATTGCAGGTCAATATTTTTTTATTATCAGAAAATATAAATATTAGCATAACTTTCCAAATATTTGTTCAAATTCTACAAAAATCAAAAAATAAAAAAAAGCACCTGGGTATGCTCTTCCAGTGTACCAAATTTCACTCGTCTGCGTTTCATAGCAATTTCAAAATTTAAAAAAAAAGTGACCTACAATAAAACGATACACAGAATTTACATACATATATACATTTCCCCAAAACATCTGGCCTTGATGGAGGGGAGACAAAACTGTTTGCTATGATTTCAAATGATCTGAAATAACAGCAAGAGAAGACTTAATTTCAAATATTTTTCATATATTATATTTCCCCTCTTTTGGAAATAGAGTACGATTTTGAATATCACGGAGATTTGGAACTTATAAAATTGGCTAAAAAGGTAGTATCTATCTGTGTAATTCTCCCTCTCTCTCTCTCTCTCTCTCTCTCTCTCTATATATATATATATATATATATATATATATATATATATATATATGTGTGTGTGTGTGTGTGTGTGTTTGTGTGTGTGTATATATATATATATATATATATATATATATATATATATATATATATATGGATGTATCTATACTCGTAGCCGAATTGAATATTAAAATGCTCGTATCTGTGGTTCTATGGAACAAAGCTACACGAACATTTGCATGCTTTTTGAAGATTATGATACTATTCTATGGTTAAAATTTTATAACAGTTGGTGAAAAAATCCTTTATTTTCAAACCAGTAAAATATGCTAAAATTTGCCTACATTTGTATATATAAATTTAGTTTTTCTTCTTTGGGGTGAATTTTGCTTAGGGTGTTTTGTTTTTGCTTGGTTTTCTCCCTTGTGACCTTGCCAGGCCACTAATATATATATATATATATATATATATATATATATATATATATATATATATATATATATATATATTAGGGGATTATCATCAGCGAGAGGACCCTCCATGTTGAAAACGCTGCAAGGAGAGCTAGGAGAAGAGCGAGTGTACAGGCGGAACAGCTGGACGAAGCGGCAAATTGCATAACAACCTTCGTATGTCAAGGCTGTGGCAGACTATGCAAATCAAGAATTGGTCTCTACAGTCACACAAAAGGATGCATACAAGCAACATCTTAATACGGCGCTGATCCATAGTCGTTTCGACTGACGGATGCCACACACACACACACACACACACACATATATATATATATATATATATATATATATATATATACATATATATATATATATATATATATAGTGCCATGCAAAAGTATTCGATGCATTACATTTTTCTTCATAACTTTCATTAGAGTTCAAGATTTTACCTAAAATTTGGTCAGTATATTCCTATTACTATTCTAAATTATATTTGGAGTAGTAATTACAAAATCAAAGTTTAGAAAGTTTATATTTAAGGAAAATATGAATTAACAAACGCAAAAGTATTGGATACACTTTTAAAAAATTATTTTTCTGAAATAAATTTAAATGACTTTTACTTAGCATGTTGCAATAATACAAACTAGTTATCACTGACCAATCAGAGAGCTTTATATTAAAATAATTTTATAAAATTCTTCCATTTTGGACTCACTCCTTCAAAGTCAATCAGTTCATTAATAAAATTGCCTAAAACTAAAGAGTTGTCAATAGACATTCGTCAAAAAATCATTGATAAGCACAAAGAAGGAAAAGGGTATCGAATAATATCAAGGGAACTTAATCTACCACTTAATACAGTTCGAAACGTTATTAGAAAGTTTAAAAAATCTGGTGAAGCTGTTGCCAATCTTCCAAGATGTGGTCGGCCAAGGAAATTAAACGAAAATAAAATCAAGGTGGGTAAGCAGAAAGGAACAAAAACTCCTTTTCTTACTCGTAGTGAAATTCACACCGACCTCAGAGAAGCTGGGATTAATGTGAGCAAGGATATAATGAGTAGAGTTCTAAATCGGCAGGTTTTGTATCAAGAAAAGTTCCATTATTGAAGTTTAAACATGCCAGATAACGTTTGAATTATGTTATAACATATTGGGAACAACCCCTAAGAATTTTGGAACAAGTTAATTGAATTCGTTTCGCAACTATGGCAGTCGATTAACACACACGTCGAACTTCTAAAGCTTGAATTCGTTTCACAACTACCGCAGTTGATTAACACACACATTGAACTTCTAATCACACTGATGCAGTTGATACACACTGTCCTCGATCTTCTGAACATACTCCTTTTATTGTCCAAGCGTTCATTATCAGCCAATCGGTGGCCAGAAAAACAGTCACATGAGGGGTGACGTCATCGCTCAATAATCTTACAAGAACCACAGCCGCTATTTTTAATTTCTGCCCCACCCCGTGATCCTCCCAGCAGGTAAGACAACATGCGCAGACACGTGGTCGCTTTCTTCCTTCATTCTGTTCGACTTTACACCCACCCCTGGTCTCAAGATCACACATGCGGCATTGCGGCTGCGGTCGTTTGTTACGAGCACTCCCACGGAGGGGGATTAGCTGGACTTCTTCATCTTCATCAGGATTACTTGGGTCAGTGTCCACAGTCCTACTATCCGGCTGCACTCCATCTTCATCCGAGCTCTCAGAAGGGGTAACAGACCTGTCGCCATTAACGTTGCCAGCAGTCCTTCCATCAAGCTGGGCTCCATCGTTATTGGGGCTCTCAGAAGAGGCACTGGAACTATTGCCATCTGTGCTGAGGTTCTCAGCCATGTCATCACGGCAATGAGGCATAGGTCGGATCAATATTTCATCATTGGATGATTCATCACTTTCGCTGTTCGCCATTTGGTTTGTATCAAGGGCGGGCCGGACATCCCTCACATGCCGTGGAGTAACATCAACCAGCACAGCCTGCTCACTAATTATGCCGATGATCCATCCTCTTCTGAAACTGGTCGTACATCGGTTATTGGGAGGCCTTACCCAGACGGTGTCCCCTAACTTGTATCGTCCTTGTGTCCTCTTCTGATTAGGCAGGCAGGCGTCAATGCCCTTAACACGCACTCGATAGCAATGTATCACATTAACAGGTGCACTTTCAGCAGTCGCATCATCCTTTGGTGTTATATTGTACCTATATACTGCCTCTGCAATCATACATTGCTTCCTTGCTGCTATCCTCTTCACACTTTGGTGGCACCGCTCCACTATACCATTGCCACTCGGTACATACGCACACCTGTGTCTAAGCCGGATCCCCCAATCGTCTACAAAACGCCTGAATTCTCCACTGCAAAAGGCTGTGTCATTGTCAGTGAGAATCTCTTCAGGTGGCACCCGCTCGTAAAATATGGACTCTAATTGACGGATGACACTAGCCGAGTCCTGTCTTGTTAATAGTCGCCAGATCGCAAACCTCATTGGTCCGCAATCGATCAGTGTGAGGAAGTGCTGACTACCATAATGGGTTATGTCCATGCCCGGTCGGCTCCAATTCTTGTCGACTTCCAGCCGACCTTTCTGCCATTTGGTGGGAGCAGGGTCGATTGACTGGCATATTTGGCATTCCTTGACCACTGCTTCTACTTTGCTTTTGGACACTGACGGGTTGGTTAAGTGTACGAAATAATATGTCCATCTCACTCCGGGGTGTCCACTGTCATGGTGTACCTTCTTGATTTTATCCGTCTCCTCAACAGAGGCAGCACATAAAGACTCCGGTTCGGCTTCTTTCTTCATTGCGTCGAACCATCTCTGGTGCACACGGGGAAGTCTATCAGCAAGATTGCAGGTTGAAGTGACAAGCACCGCATTCACCGATACGTCGTACTCTTCCACCAACTTCCTTATTGTCTCCAACCTTTGTCTGATTAGCATTTCGGTAGCCGCCTTGGTGCGCACTCTCGTTTTTCCTGTTAGTGTGTCAACTATCCAGTGGTGTACACACAGCGAATCTGTGCGTATGCATAATTCTTTGACTTTCCACTGGAGTGCAAAGTTTATTCCTTTTACTACCACATCCAACTCTGCCAGGTTGATGTGAGCAGCATCATCTATTGGTCGCAACCAGCAGGCGTCCTCAATCACAGACCCGTTCATCTCCAATAGCGCCCCAATCGCGAGGGAGCTCGCATCAACCCACACATTTAGCCTGTCTCCCTGGACGCACTAATCTCCTTTAGCGGAGTCCTCCTGCTTGTCTCTTGTGATGGTCTCCTTCACCATGTGCAGCAATAGATTGTCCGCCGTTTCGTCATCCCAGCCTTTGGTAACTGCACTCGCCCTCCTCTTCATGATGGCTGTCACGGCCCGAGTCCATCTACATACTGGTAAGTGTCCCACCAGTTTTCCACACAGGGAAAATATAGCCCGCCTCGTGAGGACATGGGGCATTTCAGGAACTGCAGTTCCACACCCCCACTTCAAGGTCCCTTGCTCCTGTTGAACACTCAACCCCAAGACACGAGCACCATCCTCCAAGCGTTCTGGATCCTTACACATCAGTCCAAGTTCGGCTAGCTTGACCCTCACACGTGATGACGGCACAATGTCTTCATTCACGTATATGTCATCAAGGTATGCTGATGTCCCCCTCTTTTACGGTCTTATCCTGTGACAATACAGCATTGACGATCGTCTTCATTATTTGGGGCGCAACGTTCAGCCTAAAGCTTAGTCTTGTGAGGCAATACCTCCTACCGGCAAACATTACCGTCTGAAACGGCCACATTGTCTCGCTAACCCGGACCTGCAGATATGCTCTTCTCAGATCCAACAGGGACACATTAGAACCCAGCTGGCGCCACTCTCGTAGTTTGCTAGCACACACGTCAGCATCAGCTGTGAACGCATCAACATATGAGTTCAGTTCTCGGTAGTCCATTACCGGCCTGACTTTGGCTTTGTTGTGCTGAGCAACTGCCATTAATGGGATCAGACGCTTAGGAGGTCCAAGTTTCTTGTAGGGGTAGGGAATCAGCCAGCCATCCTCGATCCATTTGCGAAGTTCTTCTTCGTACGCGGGCTTCATGTGGTCGGGCACATGGTATTCAGTTATTCCATTTTGCAATTTGCCTGGTTCCCGGTTTTCCGACCACTTCCATGAGGCAGTCCAAGCCCTCTTTTGCTCGTCAAATTCGACGCTGAAGTCTGGTTGGTCGATCCTTAGCGCAGCACACACTGTGGCTTTCTCCTGAAAATGTACCGCCCCCATCGCCGTTATATAGACACCACCAAGGGCTCTGATGGCATCCTATCCTAGGAGCAGGTCAAAACTCAGAAAAGGCAATGTAATTCCACCTTTTTCACCCAGTCAAGTACCGGGCTCGATCCATCAAACTCTGGTATTAATTTGAGGTCAATTTTTCCCCCATTTCGCCGAAATAGCTTGAATTCGTTTCACAACTACGGCAGTTGATTAACACACACGTCAAACTTCTAATCACACTGATGCAGTTGATACACACTGTCCTCGATCTTCTGAACATACTCCTTTTATTGTCCAAGCGTTCGTCATCAGCCAATCGGCGGCCAGAAAAACAGTCACGTGAGGGGTGACGTCATCGCTTACAAGAACCACAGCCGCCATTTTTAATTTCTGCCCTCTCTGTGATCCTCCCAGCAGGTAAGACAACATGCGCAGACACGTGGTCGCTTTCTTCCTTCATTCTGTTCGACTTTACAGTAATCTGGTCAGACAAAACGAAAATCAAAATCTTTGGAAGAAACACAGCGTAAAAATGGCACCAGCTATAACAAAAACAATACCATTCCTTCAGTAAAGTTTGGCGGTTGTTCGATTATAGTATGGCGTGTTTTTCATCAAAAGGTACTGATAAACTAGAAATCATCAATGGTAGAATGAATGGACATATGTTCGGGGAGATGTTGGAAAAAAAACTCAAGAAATCTGCTGATTTGTTGGGACATAATAGCAATTTGGGGTTTCAGTAGGACAATGATCCCAAGCATACTGCCAAATTAACCAAAGAATGGCTTAGAAATAACGGAATTGACGTTCTTATTTGGCCCAGTCAGTCTCCAGACCTCAACCCAATTGAAAATTTGTGGAAAATATTGAAGATCAATATTCACAAGAGGAATCCAGAAAATATCCAACAACTAGAAGAGTTCTGCAAAGAAGAATAGCGCAAAATACCTGCATTTCTTTTCAACAAAAAACATGTGTGCAACTATAGAAAGCGATTGGAAGCTGTTAAACGCAATATAGGCTATGCAACCAAATATTAAATCAATGTATCCAATACTTTTGCGTTAGTTGATTTATATTTTTCCTTTCTAAACTTTAATTTTGTAAATACTACCCCAAATATTAGTTAGAATAGTAATAGGAATATACTGACCAAATTTCAGGTAAAATCTTAAACCCTAATTAAAGTTATGAAGAAAAATGTAATGTATCCAATACTTTTGCATGGCACTGTATATATGATGTTTTCACATTTGTAGCTGTTCATTTTTACTGTGTTTAATTTGATATTGCTTGATAATGCTCCATTTACTTTGTTTTGTTATTTCATATATTTTTCAGGATTTGCATACATAGTGACAAATTTTTTTCTTATTTTAAATCTCATCATATCCTATTATTTTCTAGTGAAACACTATTATTTTATATATCGAGGTATTTTACATTCTGGTATGTCTGTGTTCATTGCGTCATTATTAGTTAAGAACTATTTTAGCAATTTAATTTATTTTTTAAATAGACTGCATTTAGCAAAATCTGTTGCAATCTATTTGAGATGTTAAACGGTAAATAAAACAAATGTTATCTATTGTGTATGTTGATGCATAAGTTGATTACGTGTGAACTTTTTTGTTAATCGAAACAAGCAGTGAATTAATGCATTGAATTTCATCGAATGTAAAATCATTTCAGTTTATTTTTACTTTATAGTTTTATTATCATTACAATACAATCTATAATACAATACCAAGAATTAAATTTACGTAAAATTTACAAAAGCATAGATATACATTCACAAAATGTTTTAACGAATGGGTCGATCAGTTATCATACATAACTGCACATTTGAATTCTCTAACAAACAAAATAGACTCAATAAGTCAATATTCGTAATAATTTTAATATGATTTAACAGTTCTTCTTTTTGTTCACGTTTGCTGTTTTCCTGTTTTTTCTGTTTTGTTTTTATGTATGTCTGATGACCAGTTTAGTCATAAATCAGAACACAAAAAGAAAGCAGCAAATTGACTCACTATGGAATACAGAGTGAAATGAGACATTATGTAATTGCTTAGGCATGAATGTACAAGATTTGGCGAAAAAGTAATGGAACCTGTGCAACAAACAAGTTATTTCAATTCCAGACGACAACAAAACTATATGGATTTTCCTTCAAAACATTCCCTTGAAATTTTCCTATTCTTGTATGTACTTCAGGGAAAAATACTTCCGGAATGCCATTAAGTTCAATCTTTACAGACTTTTAGTTGGAATCCAGACCTTTAAAAATAAACCCGTTAATGATATTGGGGAAAAGGAAGTTTTCATTCTTTAGTGAACGATGAAGAATTTTTTATAAACTAATGAAATAAAAAGTAATTTTAATGTATTTCCTAATTTATTATTTTGCAACGATATAGTCATTTACAATTTTAAAAGTCAGAAATATTGTCACGAAAAACTTTAAAAATATTTTTACCACCAAACCAGCTTATTCTCACTATATCTACGTTGGTAAATAAAGTAAAGAAACATTATTTCAATTCTCTTGTTTATTAAAGGAATTTTCATGGTAAATATTGATCTGAAAATAGTTTTTTGCTAAAAATACTATTTTTTTTTTAGATTTAATTTATAGTAAAAATATATTGCATTAAGAGTACATATAAGCAAGAATATATATTTGGCAGCATCAATTTGAATATTAAAACTATGAAGGCGCTTGCATAGCTTAGTCAGTGGAGTTAAAATAGTTTATTCATTTTAAATGAAAAGTATTGTTGAGAATATGAGATACTTTTTTCTTGCGAGGATTTTGTATGACAAGGACACAATGCATTTTGTTTCCCAGAGTATAATTCTGAAACAATATCCATCTTTTTTGATAGAATGAGTTTTGCTTTTTTTATTTACTTAAACGATTCAAGTTCCGAGCCACAAACTCTATTAGTTTCAAATATCGGTTTCTTCATGCCATCTACATTAGTTGAAATAAATATGGCGCCTATAAGACGATTGCATGCCTATGGAGTATATTGATCAGAGGAATCATCTGATACGAATAGTATTATGCTATTAGAAACTATGTTTCAGTTGTAAATATCCATAACGAGGAGGCCGAACTACATTATATAAAAATAATGATATTAGCATCATTTTATTGTACCGTTTTGCTTTGTATAACTAAGAGAAATTGTAAAAAAAAAAAAAATTATTTGAATTGCAATCAATCAAATGCTTAACAAATCTAATTTTTATTTTAAAAAAATCGACCATGCTGTTTTTAACCAAATGTATGTCCAAACATTATATCGATCTAAACACCTTGCAAAATTAGAAGATATAATATAAATATATAAATATTGAGTTTAATTTTCCTGTTGAATTGCACAAATAGGCAATTATTTCAATTTAGTGTATTAAATTGTTGCAAAGCTACCACATAACAGAAATATCGTCAAGGCAGGTGTTCACGAACAAATGAGGTTTAACTACATTTGTGAGCACTCATGAAATTGAATATTCAGGTATGTACACGAAAATACTTCCTATATGAAGTAAATCCTGACCAATTATTTAAAAAATATGGTGCACTATCTCCACCCAACACGTCTCCGGATTGTGAACGGGGAAGAGGCACGCTCTCTATTAATAGAGACAAGCCTTGAATAACTAGAAGCCGTTGACAATGTGGAAATGATAAAAAGAATGAAGAAAAACGAGACTAATTATTGGTAGAATAGCATTCAAGATAAAAAGAGCCCCTACCCCGTTACACACCAGGCGGTAAGAAGTAAGCAGCGCTGTTACTGAAAGTTGTATTCAGCCATGTCAGTGGCCAATCAGGGTCAGCCATTAGACTTTGATAAAAAAAGATTCTAGCCTTCTATCTCCACTATATGTAGCAATAAGAAAATAGATATAAGAGAACATTGAACTGTTATTAACCAACTCATCATGCCTGTGATGACATAAATGTTTGGCTTTATTGACTGGTCACATAAGAACATCAATAGGCTAGACATTAAAACCAAAAATCTCGGTACTATACAAAGCAATGTACAGAAACCAACAATACGTATCAAAACTATGTCATCAGAAATTGAAGTGGCAGCAGAGGAAAACTGTTTAAAGTAAAGAAGCGATCTTTATCCGGAAAATATTTGGCATGTGTTGTAAAAAACACAAAGAGAAACGTTTTTAATCGTGGATAATCGAAAAACTCACATCATTCTGTAAATTATTGATTATACATGATAAAATGACTACATATTAATTACTATCTTACAAAGCGAATTCATTAAACATGCATTGATGTGCTAATATCAAAGGAGAACTGTAATCATTACTTAAATGATCTTATAAATAATCTTATAAATAATCTTATAAAAAAAAAAGTACTGGTCACCGCCGGATCAACATCCAAGCTGAACAAGAAACTCCTGATCCATATTTTTCTGAATCTATAAGAAGACAACATGCAGGAAGAGATCAGGGCAGAATAATATTTTAACTTTCCCAACACATCACCTTTATGTCTCTCCAAATTAAAGCAGTCAATGTAAAGAACACTTGATAAAAGAAATCATGCGTTCAATGTAAATTTTAACTTGTTTGAAGCTTAATATGTTTCTCAAGCATATTTGCAAGAGCATTACATAAATTGCAGGGGGAAATACTGATAACTAAATGACATTGATTGCAGTGGCGGCTCGTGCCTGAGATTGGGGGGGGGGGCTGCTTCGAAAATTTCACATATTTTTTTAATATTGTATAAAAGAAATTCGAATATATAAATAAATATTTAATCAAATAATAAACAAGCATTCAAACAAATATTCAAATATATAAGAGAGACAAATGATCAATCAGAAATGGATAATATGCAAAAACTTTTTTATCAAAAATATTTTTTTAAATTATGTACACTTTACAGAATAATAAAAATAATATATACATTTATTCCTTTTAAACATTTCAGATTAAATAAAAGTTTGCGTGTTTTGTTTTCTTTTTTTGCAAACAAACGAAAAACATTTTCAAAAATAACTTATTTTTTTATAAAAACAAAAAAGAAAAACTTTGAAATTGACTTGCCTCCCTACGAGGGTTAATTTAGGAGTTTACTATTTGAAAATAGCGTTTTATTTAATAACAGTTTTATTTTTAAAAATGTATTTATAACAAAACGTATTTGTAAATAAAATAAAAAATAAATTTTTTTACATTTTTATATAGTGAACAAACAAACAAAAATATTTAAAGATACAAAATTTTATTTAGAAATCTTTTAACAACTTGCATTTTATATAAAAAGAACAAATTTGGCTATTTACTGACCTTCCCATGCCGGTAAAGATCGAGATAAAGTGGAGATGTATTATAGGAAAATAGGATGTGATATATAAGCATTATAAAACATCGAATTTTAATGTAGCTTTCTCCCTAAAGAAAACAAAAAATTAAAATTGTCTCAGTCCAGAAGGATTTCTAATTTCTTTTTTTATGCGTATTATCTGCCCCATCTACTAACAAATTCAATGTAAAGTTTAATAATGCATAATTATAAAAACTGTTTTTTTTTTTTACTTACAAACACATTTTAATTAAAAAAAACCTTGTGTAAAAAATCAATTTTTCAAAGTGTAAATCTTCTAACATTGTCCTTGTTGGAGGCAAATAAATGCTATTTTTTTATATCTAAAACATACAAGTTAAAAAGTTTTCTAACTAAAATGTATTGTCAACATAAACTATTTCTTCGTTTGTTTACTTCTAGGAAAAAATGTAAACAGTTTCTTTTTGTAAAGGTTAGTTGTTGCAAAATAAATAAAATTTAAAATAACTTAAAACAAACAAACAAAAAAGCAGGTAGGTGGAAAAGTAACTTTATTTTTATGGTAAGATTTATTTATTGTAGATTTGAGTTTTACCCTTGGTCGCTTGTTAGCTTCACTGCTAAATCCCCGAATACTTTTAATAAAAAAAAACAGTTTCTGCATATTATATACGGAAGTATGCCACCGAATTAAATCACAACGCTAAAAGTGTGCGTATTTTAAAAAAAGAAAAAGAAAAGAAAAAGCACAATATTTTATGTACATGAACACGTTATATGCAGATTTTAATAATAATTTTTTAAAAATTGTATATAAACCTCCTTTTTGTTTGTTTTTTTCAATAACAATGTTATCATATTTATACCGGCGCACACTCTAAGCAAACAACGAATTTCACAATGCGGAGCTGCGACAAGCGACAGTTCCTCAAGCGGCTTTCATCGGCTGTCTAAAGCGTCTAAAGCGTCTAAAGCGCGCATGCGAACAAGAGAACTTGATTAAGGAAGTGTAACTGTGAATTTCACAGCTCCAAGCAAGTTTTATTTTTGTTTTTATATGAATTTGGAGATACCGACATTAAACTTAATGATTTTAATATGTACACATAGAAAAAATAAAATAATAATAATAAAAAACAAACGTATTATTTTTAATTTTATCATTAATATTGTGTAGAAATAACTTGGGGGTGCTGCAGTCTCACAGCTCCATGCACGAGCCGCCACTGATTGAGTGGGTTCTTTTTACTTTGTAAGCAAAAAACATGGCGATATATTTTTACCATTTTTTTAAAATAAAAAAATGTTTATTGATTTAGAATTAGTGATGTAAATAAAGCTTCCATACTATTGCACTTTGTACCCCACTTTAATAATCAAATCACTCTGCCTGTGGGGTAAATTGATTACTTTGGAAACCTATTTAAATGCAGACAGTTTTGTTTATGTCTATGACTATATTATTGTTTAACCAAGTGCCACTATTCCCAATTAAAGTAAAATACAAGTGTAAATTTAAAGAATTTCCCAACTCGATAAACTGTGTTAATTGGCATTCATATTTGAAAAAATATGTTAACACCATTAAGTCATGCAGGTGTGCTTATCACAAAATATTTTCTATAGTCTCATGATGATTTCTTTATTATCAAGCATTTTCCTTAGATGCTGCAGAATATGTATTAACTCTCTCCAACATCACCTATCCTTCACTGCATGGTTTCGCTAAATGATTAATCTGGAAGTTGATGAATCATGACGCAATCTCGCCGTTGTTTACAGCTTTTTTGCTCCTTTTTAACATTCCTTCTAGACAGACATTGCTTATCACGACTGTTGATCTTTTTGTATATTCATACAGTGCTAACACTTTCTACACAACCACAAGGGAAATGGACGCAAGTTTTGTCTTTACTAAAATATTGTATATTCTTATGTGGTAGCTTACTACATTGCTTTCATTATTTTTTAAGACAGTTTATTGGTTTATCTGTCCATTTGATACACCCAACACCATATTTCACAACTAGCATATGTACATATTTGCTGATAATCTCGGAATTCATCTGAAATGATGTGTGATTTGAAGTGACTTATGCCAGTCTAAATGATGAATTTCGAATATTTCCTGATTTTATTTAATACAAGTTTCATGAAAACTTATATTCTGTTAAAGAACAGATGAAATAGTCATCAATGAATGTTGAAGCTGATGTCAGTTATTTAAAACCGAAGATCTAAAACATAAAAGAATCAGACAAGCTTATTCAAAAAAGAGAGAAAAAAGGAAACTCAATAAGATCGATTAATTTTCAGGGAACAAAAAAAAAAAACGATAAATTTCTTCTTTTTTTTTTACTTTTATAAAATTTATGTTCTGTTGTGTTTTTTAACTTAGAAATTGTGAACATATTTTTGTGTATTTGAATATTATCTAAATTTTTATGTTTTTATCTTTGGATTCGACAAGTAGACAAGTTATCAGCATCATGTCATATGAAAACACAAAGCATGAAATAAAGAATTTTACTTTGACTCCACATAGAATGAATGAAACTAAAAATAAATCAACATTGAATGATGAATCAGGAAAAGTTTTCAGACCAAAAATATGAATCAAATTTACTTTTTACATAAAAATTAAAAAATCAGAAGTAATTTTTGTCATAAATTCTCAAGCTAGAAAGTTTACATGATTCATATTTTCCAGTCAGACATTAAAAATACTTAATATTTCAAATATTTCTTTTTTTTAATGCAGAAGGAAAAACTAAGAAATTTTAAGGATAAATAAAGGGAGAAGGATAAAATTGTCGCCCTAGAAAAGACGAGATGATTCCATTTCCGTTTGATGAAAACTGGATTTCTTTTTTTATTGCAGATCATCTACTAGTTGGCTATTTGTGTACAAATCCCAAGAGTGATAGGAACCTTCTATCATGTCTTAAAGTGACACAAAATTCAACGCGCGAGATCAGAGATATGCTGCTGTACAACTCATGCTCTCTACTGATCCAAGTTATGACAACAGCACCATTGCCAGCACCGTCAATATGTAGATCCGGACGGTTCAATGCTTGAGGGCACAGGTCAGCAAAGTTTCCACCCGCGTTTATGGTTTTTCATGTGGTTTCAAGTGAGGGCCACATGATGCAACCTCACATCACAAGTGTATCGGGATGTGCTGAAGAGTGTGGTGATCCCTTAGTGCAATCAGATGGCCGCTGACAGACACTGGGTGTAGTAACAGGACTCTCCACTGCCCATAAGTTCAAAGATACATACACTTGGCTTCAGGAGTGCTGTAACTTTGTACCCTTTTTTCATTGCCCCTCTACTTTCCCGACCTGAACCTACTGGACTACTTCGTTTAGCCATATGCCGAAACATCACCAACATGACGTCCCACAACACCAAACCCAGCCCGATTGCTACCATCTGCCAAGTATTCGCTGTGTTCCTGCCGACATTTGTGAAAAAGGCATGCTCCCATTCCGGACCCGTATCAAGTTATTTAAATCGTATCAAGGCAGTGATTGAAGCTGAAGGCGGCTACATTGAATAGATGTCAGCTGTACTGCATAATCAGGTTATCGGAATTGATTTTTTCAATAATTTTTTTAAATAAAGCTGTAGCGTTGTTTTCTTTCGAGCGACAAATTTATTGTTCTACCCTGTAGTATGAATAATGCGTTTAAAACAAAAATGATATTCATTTCAGCATTTCATATAATGCATTTCATAGCAGTTAAACACAATTATTGAAAACATGGATGATTGGAAAACACCGGAATACTGGAGGTATTATAATGATTTGGCAATAGTAATGACAATTATTCATTACCAAGGCTCAAAAGAATCGCCTTACAAAAACCAAGAAACTTTAGATCAAATACCTAGTCGAGCCAGAGGTGTTCTGGTTCTTCTTTGATGCAGTTGTATAATGCACAGAAAACAAATAGGTAGCCTATAGTCTGTCTAAAGTTCCACTTATCATTAAGTCCAAGTTCCCTCAAACCATAATGACCACAAAAAAGAAACTCAGACTCAATTCAGATGATTATACTGAGTTGCTGTTGAAGGTTGAGTGGAGAGGATAACTGGGGAAGGCCATATTGAACAACAGAACTTAGTTCCATGTCATTGACTGTCTGAGAACTTGTACAACTCGACCAGTTCTAAAATTTGCCTTCCATAATCTATGTGTGAGGCACTATAATACCAAGCTGATTGTCAGAATAGAACTAGTGTTCAGGCATCTTTCAAAATTCATTTCTAATATACAATGCTTAAAAAGTAAACCAGTTTTTTTGTTGTTGTCAAGAATATAATAGATTCACTGTTTAAGAATATGTCGAAAAACGATAGTGTAATGGATTAATATAATAAAATAATATGGATGTCACATGCAAACATCTTTATGTACATATTTTGAAATCATTGATGTCTTTCCTTAGGCATATTATGGGTGTATATCATAAATAAGCAGATGTTGTAAATAGGTAAAAGAAGAAAATACATTTAGTATTGCTCCTATATTGTGCTTATAAGAAAACCACTGTAATTTCTCCCATTTCATGTTGGAATTCTATAAAACTAATACTAAAGAAAAAAAGGGAAAATATAGAAAGCCCAAACCTGAGCACAAGCAACTATTCAGTATGACTATATCCGATATTGGCGTAAAAAATGGTTATGCTTAGCGAATTTGAAGTCGGGTGCAAAGAAATCGTTTGTGTCTTTTTTATTTTCCTTTGACACTAATCATGATATGTAAATCAGATTAATAGTGTTCATCACTATTTGCAGTGTACACAGTGTATTTGAAAATCAAATGAAATATTCAAAAGTAAATAAAAAATACATAATTAATAATATTATCACCATCCGAGCAATGTCGCTAAAATACTGCTAAATAGCAATTACTTTAACAAAGTCAACTAAGCGTCAAAACAAAGGAGGTAACAAATGATGCAACAGCAATTACTGCTAAAAAATAGATTGTTTGTGCAATTTGTACGATTCAATATATGTTGCAAGAATTTCAAGTTATTATTTTGTATTGCGAACGTGCATGATGAAAATGGATCAATATTGAATACGAATACCAATAAATGGTGTAGTTTAGACAAATTCAAAGATAAAAAACAAAAAATGGAAAAAACTTACAATTTAGTAATCTGTATAGACATTTTCTTTTATTGCTATTTTCCATTTTCAAGCCATAAATAAGGTGAATCAGCATTCTTGGTGTTCATGCATGTTAGGGTAGGTCGATTTTCAACTTTTTTTGGAAAATGTAAAAGGTTGAAGCAGAGAAAGTTGCACAAACCTATGGGGAGTACAAATATAAAAAAACTAGGTTTCTAACATCAGGCATCGGATGCTAATTTGATTTTAAAGATCGTCTACTTTGAGATACGGAAAAAATCCTTATCTGTGAAAGATTTGTGAGAAATTATTTATATTTTGCAGTTTCAATCATTACAAGTTGTTTTTATATATTTAAATAAACGATATAATGACTGATATGCTAAATATTAAACAAAATTATAATTGCCCCCCCCCCCCATACTGAGGTAGCGGCAATTACAAAATTCTATAAATGCTGCATTTTACTTTGTTTTATAACTGCAAAATTCAATTCTTTTTACTATCAATGAAAAAAAGAAGTTTTTATTCCGTTTGGAAAAAAGTCTTAATAAAACCTAAAACAAATTATTTACCTATCTCTATGCTTGTATAAAAAACACAAAACAATTGGCAAGTAAAAAAGCTATTTATTTTACCATAATATCAAAATTCTCCCTATAGGATCCTTTTGAAGCAAAAAATGGCCTCATTTCATGGCATAAAATCTTAGCAATGATATGTCATGTCTTACTTCAAGTCCATAGACTGATTGGCAGGCTTCTAATGTCACTTTTACAGCACTTTCCACACTTTGTGAATGTGCAGGCAAATCAGGTAACTCTGGCTTTCTGCCGCTCATAAATAATTACTAAAGTTCATGATATGATAATTCTTCAGTTAGTGCTGGCTCTGAACCTCCACTTTGATAAATGTAAAGCGTCAAAATTTATTGTTGATATTTTTAAACGCTTTCTCACTGGTTCCCCACTACTGAAAAAGAAAAGAGAAGTCAAATAATTTTATTAACTTGAACAAATGAACACAATTTTATTTTAATTAATTTTTTTTTTAATTTAATAATTGAAAATGAATGTATAAATCGAAATAAACAATTTGATCAGTTTTATATGAATGTTTACGTACCTAATGGTTAAAATTCTTCTTATAGCTTCTTCCCTCACTTCCATTTCATCTGATTTTAACAAAGAGAACAGAATATTCTCTGGCAAAAGGGCAAAAGCATTAAACTGAAGATTGCTTAAAGCAATTTCCTGAATTTCTGGAGGCTGCTTTTTTATTTGCCCAATCATTTTAAAAATATACATTTTCTGGTTATGAAATTTATTATCCAGTTTAATTTCAAACCAGCTAACTGTATACACTTCTACAATAAAACTAATCAGCTGGTGCATTTTTCTGGTCAATTCAGATGGATAAATTTTATGGGTCCACAAACACATTAATCGGATTGCCAGAGTAAGCCATTTTGCCTGATTTAAAGGTCAGATCCTTCATGCTGTATACTGAGGGTCTACTTTACCCCTTGAAATACCAACAGCATACTCTAAAAGTAGTCTTTGGTCACCAGTGAGATCATTTTCTGTTAGTTCAGAATACCTGCCCTCCAGAGGACTACTCACTGGTAAAACGTCAACTTTGGGTAAATGATGGTAATTGTTGGCACATCATTTTCCGAGTTGACCCGTAAATGATGTTGGGCTTCGTGCACTTCCATCAAGGAATTGAAATAATGCCCTAAAAGGAAGCTCATTCTGGTGTAGAGAACAACCAATAGTGTATATTTTTCTATACAGCTTGTTTTCTAGTGAGGAAACCAGTCTTGGTGCTTGTGGTGTCTAGAAGGACAGCCTTTAAAGTATTGACACTCTCATACTCTTCTAGAACTTTGTGAACTTCATCTGTCAGAACAGCACCAGTTGCTCTAACAGTAGGAATCACTCTATGCCTTAGATACACCCTCTTACTTCCACAACCCATCTCTTTCGTAAATGTCAAGTGATGCTCTTGTCCTTTAGCTTTTCTTCGATTTTTGTTTCCTTTTTCATCGACAATTTCAATGTAAAATAAAGTGTCTTTATCGTGTTTCCCATCATCACCAATGCAGACAAGATTTCTAATTTTTTGATTATGTTTTTGATAGGCATTTATTTTTTTTATATTTATTTTTCTCTGTCAATTTTGGATTTATCAAGAAAACAAATTTCCTTAAATCAATATTTGATTTTAGAAGGCCCGCAGCCTGTAGATCCAAAAGAAAAGCATTTGCAAGACTTGCACCTAGGTTTGATGAGACATCACCTCTGATGAGCTCAATGGCATAACGAGGAATTTTTATCAGGCTGTAAATATTCTTACATTCTTCCTCTGGTTCAAAACTTTCATCTGTTCCATCACTATTTTCTGATGTCAGAATGATATTCTTGTCATGGGATGTTGAAGCAATAGGCGGGGTGTGTGTGTGTGTGTGTGTGTGTGTGTGAATCAACTTGCTTTTCTCCTAACGTTAACTTTTTAGATTTTGCGACTGCAGCTTTATCAACAGGTCTCAATTGAAAATTGCCTTCGAGTTCTATTTTATTTCTTTGGTCCTTCAAATACTCTCTCCCCCACAGGAACCTGAATTAGAAAATTCGACAAATGTTTATTCTAATCTACGCTAATATTAGAAATAAATTCTATTTCACGTAAAAAAATTTTAATTTCTTTTCTCATTGGTTTACAAGTATGGAAATTAATTTAATTTAAGATGTCTATAATTTTCATTAAAAAGTTTTTTTCAAACAAACAAGAGAAATTTAAAAAAATAGAATAAACTAACCTTTTTTTCATAGGACAGGTACAGACAATATGCTTTGACTGACAATTTTCTTTTTTGCATTTAATATTTTTGGCATGACAACTTGCAATTGGTAGTTCACACAAACAAGATGAAATATCAAATAATTCGTCAATTTGTAATTGACCAGAAGACTTTTGGCATATGCGGATAAAACGTTTCTATTTATTTGCATAATTTTTTTAAAGCAGGTGTCCTGCAATTTGTGTACAATCCATTTATGAGTTAATAGGGGCAAACTGGAATTTACTGCCTTCCAAATATCTTTAACATCATTTGCCATTAATTTTGAAAGGGCAAATTTATTTAACTTTGGGCGAAAATTCTCCATGTAATAACCATATTGAATAATCTGACGGAAAGTAGGGATTCTGTTGTATTTAATGGAAAAGGTGTGCCCACAAATTGTGTAGAAATAGTTCGTTTCTGACTCATGGTTAGAAAAATATCTGCAAAATACATATTTTATGATATGGTAAGAAATTAAACAAAGGAACTTATGAATTAAATTTAAAATTTGGAAAAATTGGTAAATATCAAAAAAGAAATAATAAAAGTTTGCTAAGATATAAAATGCAAAATGTAATAATTTCTATATTTGAATTAAGCTCCGGTTAACAAAGTAAACAAACGTGTGAACACGAAAATGAAGCCGATTACTTGGCAGTGTAGACAGAAATATCAACCGGATAAAATAAAGCCCTGGTTTATTAGTTGTTTAATTCATTTTAAATGAAATATTTTGCAGGGTGTCTTTTTATATCGACACTCAATTAGTTTTCTAAAAATAAAATAGATATTACAAACAAAAGAAAAAACGTATTGTTTATACTCCCTTCATATGTTTTCTTCAAAACTGGCATGAATATGACATGCTTATTCTTTGATTTAACACCGGCGCCCTGCGACATAGACGCAGCTTATTGAGTTTTTCAATGTTTAAATTCATTTTAGCAAAAAACGATGCAGTTTTAGAAAAAAAGTATTTTGTGTTGTTATTCTGAATGCTATTTAACAACTTTCTCTGCATAGACCTAGTCATAATGCCAAAATCGACCTACCCTAATGCATGTGCACAAAATGCCTTTACTAAAAAATGAATAACACCATTGATTTCCTTGGAAAATTTTACATGAGAAAGATGCATTTGATTTTTAAAAGATTCTATTTTTAATTGTTTCCCATTTATAAACAGTAGCATCATATTTATATGTAAACTCTGCATATCACTTTATTGCAGGTCAATATATTTTTAATTTTGAAATTACTATGAAACGCCGAGAAGTAAAATTTGGTACACTGGAAAAGCATAAAAGGTGAATTATATCCCTGATTTTTGTGGAATTTGAACAAACATGTTGAAAGTTATACTAATTTTTCTATTTTCTGGTAATTTTAAGTGTGTATCACTTTATTGCAAATGTCTAAAATGTATATTTTCGGTTATAAAACAATATTCTAACTTTATATTCATATTTATATGAAATAAAGAACATATTCAGTAACAATATTAACCAAAAATAAGAACGAATTTCATATTATTTTGTTTAAGGAAATATTTATTTATCAACATAACTCCCATGCTTGAAAATAACTTTGAATAGCCTCTTGTCAACTGATGATGTCAATCGGCGGTTTTGAGATGATGCTATTTGATGCTATTTGAGATGATTATGTGATGTTATGGAAAACTTCCAAAATCTTCTTCCAAAGTTCATTCTTTGACGAAAATTGAACGCCTCCTTCATAAACTTTCATCTTTATTATTGACCAGAGCTGCTTAATTGGGTTTGTATCTGGAGAACAAGGTAGCCATGTCATCAAATTTTCTCCAATAACACCTAATGACTTAAGATAGAATGTTGTAGCTCTGGCTGAGTGGGATACCGCATTGTCGTGCATAAAAATCAATTTGCGGTGACGTGCCAATGACAGCTTATCAAGTCAGGTGACAAATGCTCATTTAAAAATAAAATATAAGACTGGCTTGTCAGTTTGACACCTTCAGGCACTCAAAATAGTCCAATTAGTTCATTGCAGATTATTCCAGCCAAAACATGACACCTCCACTTCCCTGCTGATGACGGAATCGATGAGGGATTGGGAATCTAAGCAGAACTTTGACCCACATATCTGGTCCATCAAGGGTTGCTCTGGCCTCATCGGTGAAAAGAATATTTTCAAAGCTGGTTTCCATATATTTCTGAGCCCAAGCCAAACGTTTTTCCTTATGAGCTTGGTTTGAAACAGGTCTTGTTTTAGGCTTAATGCTTCTTGCAATTTCTTTTAAGATATACAGTGTTAATCTGGATAAGGAAGGTATTCCAGCCTTGTCAAATACAGCAGTACTTTCTGGCCAGCTGCTTGATGAGTTGACGGTAAATGTTTCTAACATCAGGAGCAGAAACTGACTTTCTTGTGTTTTTGTCCTTCCTTGATTTGATGTTTGGATTTTCAACGAATGAAGGCAATGTTCTTCTATCTCTTTCAAGCTGCTTGGCTAGATCTACGAGAGATAAACCTTCTGCAAGGCCGGTAATAACACATTCTTTTTCACTAGCTGTCAATCGACCTTTTCTAGGGATTTGAAAAGACTTGCAATAAAGTGATACACACTTAAAATTACCAGAAAATTGAAAAATAAACATAATTTTCAAAATATTCGTTCAAATTCTATGAAAATCAGAGAAATAAGGCACCTTCTAATGCTCTTTCAGTCTAGACACTTTTACTTCTCTGCGTTTAATAGCAATTTCAAAATTAAAAAAATATTGACCTGCAAAGTGTGTAACTGCATAATAAACCCTGTGTATCACTCTCGTAGATCTAGCCAAGGAGCTTGGAAGAAATCAAAGAACGTTGTCTTCATTCATTGAAAAGCCAAACATCAAACCAAGGAAGGACAAAAACACAAGAAAATCAGTTTCTGCTCGTGATGTTAGAAAAATTCGCCATCAACCTATCAAGCAGCCGGGCAACAACAGTGCTGCTATATTTGACAAGGCTGGAATGCCTTCCTTCTCCAGAAAGACACGCTGCAATGTCTTAAAGGAAATTGTAAGAAGCATTAAGCCCATAACAAGAACTGTTTTAAACCAAACTCATAAGGGAGAACGTTTGGCTTTGAAAATGTTCTTTTCACCGATGAGGCCAGAGCTAGCCTTGATGGACCAGATATGTGGGCCACAGTTTGAAGTCCTCTTGGATTCCCTACCTCTCATCAATTTTATCGTCAACATGAAGGTGGAGGTGTCATGTTTTGGGCTGAAATAATCTGTGATGAACTAATTGGACCATTTCGAGTGCCAGAAGGTGTCAAACTATAAAGCCAGCCTTATATTTTATTTTTTAATGAGCATTTGTCACCATGGCTTGATGACCTTTCATTGACGTGTCACCGCAAATTGATTTTTATGCACGACTATGTGCCATCCCACTCAGCCAAGGCTACAACATTCTACCTTAAGTCATGAGGTATTATTGGAGAAAATTTGATGACTACCTTGTTCTACAGATATAAATCCAATCGAGCAGCTCTGGTCAATAATAAAGATGAAAGTTTATGAAGGAGGTGTTCAATTTTCATTGAAGGATGAACTTTGGAAGAAGATTTTGAAAGTTTTCTATAGCATCACATCATCTCAAATCCACCTATTGACATCATCGGTTGACAAGAGGCAATTCAAGGTGATTTTTAAGCATGGGAGTTATGCTGATAAATGTATCTTTCCTTAAACAAAATAATGTGAAATTTGTTCTTATTTTTGGTTAATATTGTTACTGTTCTTTATTTCAGACTAGCAGGGGTGTCCGGCGTTGCCCGAGTGTTTGGAACAAAAAAAAGTGTTTGCAGGCAGGCAGCCAGGCTAGAACCCGCGACACAGAGGCGGAAAGGAAAGTGAAAGAAAAGCTGACATTTTACTGCTACGCTACGACGTGTGAGGAATTGTAAAACATTTAAATTTATCAATCTCAATTAAAAAGTTGATTTGCTAAGTGATGGACCACGCGGAGGATGAAATGAACGTCTGGCTGCAGGCTTGTTAAGTTTCCACTATCTGCTGTTCTCCATGATGTTGGGGAAACCAGCTTCCGATAAAAAGGGCGAGCTCTGGCAGTGTTTAAATGAATAGCAATTGTCTGATATGAAAAAATAACTCTAATATAAATATGGAATCTAAATGGGATGCTTTTGTCTATAAACGTAAAATAATTAAAAATAAAATCTTTTAAAAATCAAATGCATCTTTCTCATGTAAAATTCTCAAGGAAATCAATGGTGTTATTCATTTTTAGTAAAGACGTTTTGTGCATATGCATGAACACAAAGGATGCTGATTCACCTTATTTATGGCTTGAAAATGGAAAATTATGGAAATACAAATACTATTATGGGCATCTGTGTTTAGAGTGATTCTCATTCACCTCATCGCAATTTTGAATACATATATATATATATATACATATATATATACATATATATACATATATATATACATATACATATATATATGCATATACATATATATATATATACATATATATATGAATATACATATATATACATATTTTGTTGTTGTTCCTTCTTATGAAACTGATTTATAATTTAATTAAATTTTGATTTTTAAATTTAAAATTTTTTTAAAACTTTTAAATTATAGACTACACTACTTAATATATATACATATATATATATAAATATACATATATATATATATATATACATATATATATACATATACATATATGTATATATACATATATATATACATATATATACATATACATATATATACATATATATATATATATATATATATATATATATATATATATATATATATAATATAAAGCTGAATGTGGGTGTGTGTGTGTGTGTGGTCACGAATAGACTCCTATATAGTTGACTATTTTAAAAAACTGATTACATATAATGATAGAAGGTGTATCGAGACACAGGAATGGGTATGTTTGATCTTGCAGAATAGTCGTTCATTAAAATTGTGAGGTTTGCGTTCGCGCCTTGTCCACAAAGTATGGAAATAAAAAATTTAAAAATTAAAAAAAAAGTTACAAGTGTTTTTGATATAGATGTACATAATACTTTGATAAGTATGGTTTAACTTAAATAGGGATGGTATAATAAAATTGTGGGTCTGCGTTCGCGCCTGGCCTCCATAGAATGGAAATAGGCACAAACTTAATAAAGACTTTTCATATCTATCTGCGTAAGTATACTTTGATAATTATGTTTCAGTTTGAAGAAATATGGTATAATAAAATTATGGAGTGTTCGTTCGTGCCTGACCTCCATAGAATGGAAATATGTCACAAAGTTTAACAAGGTTTTTTAATATAGATCAACAGAATAGTGTGACAAGTGTTTCATTGTGAACAGGTATGGTATTATAAATTATGGTGTTTATCTATTTCATTTTTACTTTCATCATATTTTGCTTTGGTTTTGATACCCCCAAATTCGAAGCTATCTCATTACAACCCTTCCATTTCATAACCTATCATACTTTCATAAATCAGAGTCCATTTTCAGTAGACTGTTTTTGAACCCAGTCAACGACGGGTACTTTTGCTAGTATATATATATATATATATATATATATATATATATATATATATAACCTCATCAGTTGTATACCAGGCTAGGATATTCCCAGTAGAGAACCCAAGGGATGAAAGATTCTACATACGTAGTGCCCAAATGACTTTCAAAAATAGATTCTATGGACATACACGTTCGATGAATAATCAAACGTATGAAAAGGACACTTCCTTATCGTTATATTACTGGAAATTAGTTAGAGAAAATAAAACACCTAGAATAGAATGGAAGATTATTAGAAGCGCCAATACTTGCCACTCATTAAACTCACCATGTTCATTATGCTTATCAGAAAAACTTGAGATAACTAGGTTTAAGGATAGGGATAAACTGTGAAATATTAAACAAGAAACTGGTATATCCTGCAAACATTTCAGAATACACGCACTTAAAGAACTCTAAATTAAGAAGATCAGAACAATTATGATTACAACTATCCTCCGTCCAATACCCCCCCAAAGAGGATGGGTGAGGTCGTAACTATGATTCTACCCATATGGATTACATAAGTCGCTTAATATTCTATTTTCTCAAGCAGTTATAATATTACTAACCTAAATAAATACCTGTATGAAAGTATATTTGAACTAAACGAGTAATAGATTGTTTAGGTGAACCTCAAAATAATGTATGCATGTTGATATTTTTGGGTGTATGCATGTATGTGTATATGATCTGTATGTATATGTATATATACGTGGGTAGGAAAATAAAGAAATAAAGGGGAATGAATAAAGATGAAGGTAAGTACTACAATATATAAGCCATTATACTCCGTTTGTATAACCTAAATACTCTGATTTTTTGTCATATGTAATATATATTATTATTATATCGTTATATATCTTATGTATATCTATGTAACCGTCGAAAGAGTGCTTGCTAAATATGAGGATAGACCT